>NC_069504.1:160050837-160350837 GCF_027579735.1 Bombina bombina | reverse complement strand
AGAGAGAGAGCGCAAAAGAGGGGGGGGGGGAGAGAGAGCGCAAAAGAGGGGGGGAGAGAGAGAGCGCAAAAGAGGGGGGGGAGAGCGCAAAAGAGGGGGGGAGAGAGAGCGCAAAAGAGGGGGGGAGAGCGAGAGCGCAAAAGAGGGGGGAGAGAGAGAGCGCAAAAGAGGGGGGGGAGAGAGAGAGCTCAAAAGAGGGGGGGAGAGAGAGAGCGCAAAAGAGGGGGGGGAGAGAGAGAGCGCAAAAGAGAGAGGGGAGAGAGAGAGAGCTCAAAAGAGAGGGGAGAGAGAGAGAGCTCAAAAGAGGGGGGGAGAGAGAGCGCAAAAGAGGGGGGAGAGAGAGCGCAAAAGAGAGGGGGGAGAGAGAGATCTCAAAAGAGAGGGGGAGAGAAAGCGCAAAAGAGAGGGGGGAGAGAGAGCAAAAGAGAGGGGCAGGCAGAGAGCGCAAGGGGTAGGACCGCTGTACCCTGCAAAAAATGGCCCGTGTGAACGGGCTTTAGGACTAGTAGTGATATAATCCACCACTGAATGGTAAATATTAATGAAAATCTTGGTTATGCTTTTCTGGTGTTCTTTGTAACTTTTTGTTTACATCATTCAACCATGCAAAAAAAGAGATGATAGTCCAGCGAGCTCCAAACAAAAGTGAGGGTTTAATCCAAAAAAGGTACACATACAAAATTTAAATAAGTGGTAAAAAAAGTTATAGATAAATGAGCAAGCTTGAAAAGCTAGAAACGCTATGACTCAAAGCTCCCTGCCGGTCTTACGCGTTTCGGCTATGTAAAAGCCTTAATCATTCAACCATGTATTGTAACCTTGAGAACCTACATATAGTGCACTTTTGATTATTAAAGTGCATGTACTAATAAATGTAGTTCAAGAGTAAGGTAATTTGTTCTCATTATTCAAGATTGTTTAAAAATATATACCATGCACTTAATACACTCTTGTGTGATGAGGTGTGCTTTCAGCTTTATAATGTATTAGTTGATAAGCCTGCCCAGAGGGCAGTCTATCTGTTAAAAATGCAACCCCCAAGCTACAAAAAAAAAAGTAAAAAGAAAGCTATCCAAAATAATAAAATTAAACCTAAACTAATACCCCTATAAAAATAAAAAATCCCCCCCAAAATAAAAACACCCCCTAATCTAATACTAAACTACCATTAGCCCTTAAAAGGGTTTTTTGTAGGGCATTGCCCTAAAGAAATCAGCTCTTTTACATTAAAAATAAACAAAGTCCCCCCTAACAGTAAAACCCCCCACCCACCAAACCCCCGAAAAAAAAAAAAAAACTAATACTAATAAACCTAAACTACCCATTGCCCCTAAAGGGGCATTTGTATGGGCATTGCCCTTAAAAGGGCAATCAGCTCTTTTTCGCTGCCCTTAAAAGGGCATTCAGCTCCTTTTGATTCTTTCACCAATGCAGCTTTGCGCTGCCAACATTTCTTTGGGGATGTGTGTGCAACTGCCGACGGCGACGGACGCGTTACAAACACGATTATTGTATAGATAATGCTGGAGTTTTAGAAAGAAATAATAATAATGATAAATATAGCTGCAAGCAGCGATAGAGGTGGCCAGCGCATCATTTTTGCAATGCCATATAAGCAGTTATGTCACAATATAAAGCTATACAACAAGTTTTTACAGTTCTAACATACGCATTTGGGAAAAAAAACACATTTTCGAAATGTTTGCGTTTTTTAAAATGGCTGCCACACCACATGACCTATACTTTCAACATGAACAAATGTAACTCTAGGTGACAATACATGGTTATACAGCAAATTTCACAGATTTAACATAAGCGGTTGGAAAGAAAACACAGTTTCAAAATTTTTGCGTAAACCAATATGGCTGCCACAGCTTGTGACTCATTCATCATGAACAGCTGTGAGTCTAGGTCACAATATAAGACTGTAAAGCAAATTTCACAATTCTTGCATAAGCAGTTGCAGAGTAAATAGACTTTCGAAATTTTCACGTAAACCAAGATGGCTGCCCGATCGTAAGATATACAGCCTCCATATTACGCACAATAGTGCTCACTATAGATGTCAATAAACATGGCAAAAATAAAGCATTTTTGTAAAACGGTTTTTGTTTTATTATTAATTTAAATATATCGTTAAGCAATTTTGAACAATTCAAAATGGCTGCCAAACCACATGACGTATCAACTTCTCTTGAACAAATCTGAATGTTAGTCATAAGATAACTCTATAAACTAAATTTCAAGTCTGTCCCATAAGCGGTTTCGGAGAAGAAGATTTTTATAGTTTTTAAAAATGGCGCATACGAGACAA
Source organism: Bombina bombina (assembly GCF_027579735.1). Classification (NCBI taxonomy): domain Eukaryota; kingdom Metazoa; phylum Chordata; class Amphibia; order Anura; family Bombinatoridae; genus Bombina; species Bombina bombina. Next base: position 160,348,523 of record NC_069504.1, on the reverse strand, counting down.
AATGGCCGCCAAGCTATGCAATGTATGGCTTTCAAATTGCACATACTAATGCTCACTATAGACCTCTACAATTTGCAGAAGTTTCATGAAAATTTGCAAATGTTTTATTTCACGAAGGCGACTGCGCAATGCGAATTTTAACTGCAATATTGTCTTTAAGGGTTATGACTATGTGTAATCATGTGTCTATTACACTGTAATATTGTTAAATATTGTAAAACTAATGTATAAAGTGCAAAATTACGCAATTAAATGGCGATATAAAGGTTAATGTCTCACAGCAGCCATGTTGATTATGGAAAAATCGCAATTTTAACAATCTTAGCAGAGGACCTTGCAAGGAGCATACGTGCAAAATTGCGATTTATTGCACTAAGCAGTTTAAGAGAAGAAGATGTTTAAAGATTTTCACAAAATGCAAGATGGTTGCTACATCATGTGACCAAGTCACTTCTGTTGAGCAATGGAAAATCTAGGTCATAACATCACTAAGCTCAGCAAGTTTCAAAGTTGCAACATAAGCAGTTCCAGAGCTAAAGATTATTAAGCAGTTCTCGAAATTTGTCGCAAAAAAAAATATGGCTGCGTAACCTTATGACCTATGAATTCAATATTGCATGAGATGTAGCATAGCAATAGGCTGTACCAGCATACCTGATTTAAAGAGTTTAGCATAAGTAATTTGTGTTTTGTGAGCAATTGACTCAAAAGAGGAAGTATTGAATTACAAATAATTACGATAAACATAAAACCGATATTGCTGCCGCATCATGTGACTGATTCTCTGCTAATGAGCAATTATGAATCTAGGTCACAATATAAGACTGTACAGCAAATTTCACAGTTCTTACATAAGCGGTTGCAGAGAAAATAGACTTTCGAAATGTTCGCGTAAACCAAGATGGCTGCCCGATCGTAAGATATACAGCCTCCATATTAAGCACAATAGTGCTCACTATAGATGTCAATAAACATGGCAAAAATAAAGCATTTTTGTAAAACGGTTTTTGTTTTATTATTAATTTAAATATATCGTTAAGCAATTTTGAACAATTCAAAATGGCTGCCAAACCACATGACGTATCAACTTCTCTTGAACAAATCTGAATGTTAGTCATAAGGTAACTCTATAAACAAAATTTCAAGTCTGTCCCATAAGCGGTTTCGGAGAAGAAGATTTTTATAGTTTTTAAAAATGGCGCATACGAAACAAAATGGCCGCCAAGCTATGCAATGTATGGCTTTCAAATTGCACATACTAATGCTCACTATAGACCTCTACAATTTGCAGAAGTTTCATGAAAATTTGCAAATGTTTTATTTCACGAAGGCGATTGCGCAATGCGAATTTTAACTGCAATATTGTCTTTAAGGGTTATGACTATGTGTAATCATGTGTCTATTACACTGTAATATTGTTAAATATTGTAAAACTAATGTATAAAGTGCAAAATTACGCAATTAAATGGCGATAAAAAGGTTAATGTCTCACAGCAGCCATGTTGATTATGGAAAAATCTCAGTTTGAACAAACTTGGTAGAGGACCTTGCAAGGAGCATATGTGCAAAATTGCGCATCATTGCACTAAGCGGTTTAGGAGAAGAAGACGTTTGAATATTTTTGCAAAATGCAAGATGGCTGCCACATCATGTGACCAAGGCACTTCTCTTGAGCAATAGCAATTTCAGGTCATAGTAGCACTAAGCACAGCGAGTTTCAAAGTTGTAACATAAGCAGTTCCAGAGCTAAAGATTTTTAAGTGTTTGTCGAAATTTGGCGCAAAAAGCAATATGGCTGCCAAAGCATGTGACCTATGAGTTCAATTTTGCATGAGATGCAGCACAGCAATAGGCTGTACCAGCATACCTGATTTTAAGAGCTTTGCAAAAACAGTTAAGCAGTTATGGGCAATTGAATACAAAGCTTGGCGGAATAAAAAGAATAATAATAATAATAATAATCCGAACAATAACAATAGGTTGTCCTGCAACTTTGTTGCTGGCCACCTAATAATAATCTTGACATTCTAAATCCATTATGACAGTTTCTCTACAGTAAGATTTGCACATCTATAATCTGGAAAGGTTTATACATTAGCCTTTATCTGTGTGCTCACTCATTTACATGCAGGGATAAAACATCAATAGTTGAAGAATGTGTGTGTAACATTGCATGAGAAAAACAAAGTTGAAAAGACTCTGAGCTCAAGGCAAAAACAAAAACAACCCTGTCACAACATAAACAATTTTATTATATTTGCACTTACATGATTCAATGTGACAGGTAGTCAGATCTTACATACTAAATAAATGTTAAAGGGCCATGGAAATGATACATTATCATTTTAGGGCTAGATTACAAGTGGATCTCTAACTAGCGCTTGCGGTAGAGCGCCAATTGCGCTAGCGGTAAGTCTTTTGTGTGAGTTGAGTTGCGCTAATATTACAAGTTGAAATTAACAAAATTATTTTTCTAGTGCTATCCCAACTTGCCCAAAATAAACTTTGCTAGCGCAATAACCTACTGCTCCATAGGAGTCAATGGAGCAAAAAAGTTTAAAAAAACTCCACCCTACTCGCGCACTAACCTGAATCATCATAAACCCCTAGTCTAATAACCCCTAAACTGACACATAGCCCACCGCAAAGTCCCCACTGCACTATTAACCCTTAATCTGCCATACCCCCACACTGCAAACTACCTATATACAATATAAAACCCTAATCCGCCATTCCCCACATCACAAACTACCTATATATGCTATTAACCCCTAACCTGCCACCCCACATCGCAAACTACCTATATATACTATTAGCCCCTAAACCGCCATCCCCCACATCGTCATCGATGGTCCTCTTCTTCAGACTTTGAACAGGGCGGTCCTCTTCATGTGGTCCCCAGCTGCACACTGAATTGTAAATGCAAGGTACCCCTTTTATATGGTGGTACCCTTGCATTCCTATTAGCTGATTTGAAACTTGAAATTCAAATCAACCAATAGAATGAAATGAAAGCTAAATAACCAAACCAAAAAAAAGAAAAACGTCCAGCACTCGAAGAGCATAAAATATAATCCTTTATTGAAATCAAAAGGGAGCGTGACACGGACAATCACCTGACACGTTTCATTCCTACACCAGGCAATTCATCATAGCTATGTTACCAGCCATTACAAGTTACAGCTAGCTCGCAATTAGCTCTCAGAAAATTAACCAGAGATCAGATCTCTGGTTAATTTTCTAAAAATGCCCTAAATGCCCCCAAAATAAATGGTCTAGGCAGTTTTTGGGGGTTAATAGTGGCGGGTGTGGGGAGATAGAAAAAAAATGTCACTGCCTTTAAATTGCAGTCTACGGGAACTGTGTGTTCCCCGTAAATATTTATGTTTATGCTTATATACATATATATATTTATGTGTTAATATATGTATATACACATATTAACACATAAATATATATGTATATATTCATATACATATATATTTAAAATTGCTGCCCATCGCTGCGCAACTTGCCCCATTCACTGTGCTAGTTTTCATGCTTGGCATGAGAACGAGGCTCCCGTTGGAGCCTAAGGAAGCGAGCTCCCGTGAACGCAATGCTTCCGCGCAATGCGAATGCAAGGTTGCGTTCTCGTTGCACCTAACTTGCGGAAGCAATATTTTGCGCTTGACTTGTAATTTAGCCCAATATAGGCTTAGTAACAACTCCTTTTAGTAGCTAGACAAAAGCTGCATAGGCCAATGGTGCTCAAAATTAGTGCAGTATAAAAATAAATAAATAAAAATAAAATCATCGAAAATAAAGTGCAGAACTCAGGGTCTTACTTGGACTAAAAATAGGCCCAGGCATTTTTGGGTCAAGCTGTCTGTCCCCTGAATTTGTTATTTGACCATACACCAAATATGACAATTATAATGTATTCACACAGTCTTTCAATGTCACATACACGCACACTGTCACACATACACACATACTCTTTTTTACACACACACACACCCACGCACAGACACACAGACACACACATTTACATACAAATATATACACAAACACAGACACACACACACACTCTCTTTCAGAAGCACACACACTCTCTCTGACACAATAATACACACATACACATCTACACATATACAAACACGTACAGACACATAAACACGAACATACATACACACACGCACGCACACATCAGATATAAGTACTCCACTTTCTTTCTTTTTTATGAAAATAAATATTTAATGACGGCTTGACAAGCCGAGAGGACCAGGGGAGACATCATTTTTTTGTTTTAGAAATATTCATGGTTTGCTCTGTTTTCATTACTTTTTTTTGTCTGATCCTCATTACCATTATTACAATTCCAGACATGAACATATACAAATAAAAAAAAAATCAATTTTAATTATTGTCTGATAACGGTACCTTTAGTTAAAGGGACAATCTAGACCCAATACATAATTTTGACTACTTATTGTTACATACCATAGAAGCATCCTGCAACTGGTCCCACATCTATAAGCTTGTAAGAAGTACATGAAATATTTAAATATTCATTGTTTGTTAGGAGCCGAAAATGGCCACCAAGCTCCGCCCGGCTATTGCATGTATATTTTGGTTTGTTAAGCTTCTCCAATCATGATTGATTCTTAAATAAGTTTTCTTACTTGCTCATGCTGATTTGTGCATGTGTAATTTGAAATAGCTAACTGAAAAATATCAAACATGCACTGTTAAACTGTCATACAAAACAGCTTACTGGACAAGAATAAACCCATGGGCGGAGCTTGGCAGCCATTTTTGGCTGCTAAAAAGCAATTAATATTTAAAAGCTTCATGTACTTCTTACAAGCTTATAGATGTGGAACCCATTGCAAGATGCTTGTCTGGTATGTAACATTAAGTAATAAATAATAAGTATTGGGTCTTATTATGTTCTTAAAGTAACATTGGCATGCAATTTGTGAATGGCACTAATACTGCTTTTTTATTTATTTTTTTGCTTTTTTTTTAAAAGGGACACTGACGGCACAAAAAAACTATGGACAAAAGCAAAAAACTTACTAAAATAGATACCTTTACAATGCCCTATCTGTTTCAAATACTTATCGTTATGCTGCAAATTGTCTTCAAAGTTTTAGCCCTTTCCAAACCCACTGCGTTGCTAGCTTTTAGCTTGTCCAATCAGGGCTGAAAACCCAGGTTAGAAGATGGTGCCAGTTAGTCGATATGCGCATGTGCAAGATAGAGTAACGTCATTGATAGAGTAACGTCACTATGTTGATCTCTGTTCTGGATCTTCATATCTGCACCGTAACCAACATTAAATATTTCTATATATAGATAAGGCATTGAAACATAATACTGTTTCGATTGCCTATAAAATGCCTTGATAACCTATTCGATGGATTCTACGGACAAATGCGCAAGCATGACTCTGATTACCATATGGGTAATTTCTGCTTTACCAAGAGCAAACACGCATGCGCTATTTGTAGGATTAAAATGCGCATGAGCAAAGCGCCAAAATCAGCTTCTAATTATATGCAAAAATAAGATATCCGATAGGTTAGTGTTTTGGGACATGTACTGCCCATATTGGAGGGCTGGATTAGGTTTCATGAAGAAATAATAAAACTTCTTTTTATGCCTTTATGCAGTTTCATTTGACATTCAAAATAGGTGAGTTATTTATTTATTTATTTATTTATTATATCTATGTGTTGAAATGTGGTTTCCGTTTTGGATAAAAAAGTAAAATGTAAGTAACCCTTTAAAGGTAAAATTATTTTTTTAGGCTTAAAATTTTCTGGAAATTGTACATCTTTTATCAATAAGTACGTGGTGTTTCACACTGACCAACGCAGTCGCTGCCCTTGTTGAACTGTGGGCAGCTACTACGAGTTGCAAAATGTCTACTATAGAAAGTAATGGAGCTCGCTGGAAAGGGAAACTTTGCTGATTAGAGCAAAGTTAGCAGTGAGCAGGAGGCGCAATTTAAAAATTACATGAGAACCTGCAAGCCGTATTTAACAAGCAGCGGTCATCAGATCGCTGCTTTGTTAACCTCTTCGCCACCTCTTGTTTGGCAAAATTAAATGTCCCCGGTCTTTTTCAACTGGGGAGCTTGACAACTCCTGCCCACGTGTTATTGGCTGTGTGTGGGCAGGGGGCAGGATTGCACACGAGCGCAAAATAGCACTCGTATGCAATGCTGAATTTCTCCAGGAGAATTCAGACCGCCAGAGGCGAGCTGCTGTGGACAGGGGCCCCTGTCCACCTCAACTTGATATATCGCCCCCATAGTGCCAAAAAGGGTGCAGGAAGCAGTTATATTGTTTGGTTAATAATCTCCTTTGTTTGTAATGATGTACATGGTGTCTTACCATTCATTTGTCCATCATCCCTTGTCAAATCTGCTATAGTATTACTAATGATGTGTTAGGGACAGCAGGTCAGGTACTAAATGCTGGATTTTAGTTGAGTTGTATGATCTTTTAACATTGAAAGATAGGTTCTTATAATTGTTTGTATCCTATAATGTAAGATTTTTGTTACTATTAATTGTCTATATTAGCTGTTCTCATTTGAAATAAAGGTAACAAATCTGAATCCAATATTCATCTGAACCCTGGATACCTGCATGGAAATTTTTTGCAGAAATTAACGTTTGAAAAAATGTTGCCCATGCGCTTTTTTTCTAATAAAAGTATACTCCTACTCAGAATGACTCCACCAACAGTAGAAGTGGAACAGCCCAGCTTGGGGACTGCTGCTGCTTGGCTCAATTGCCATTTCTGCTCAGGAACAGCAGTTTTCTATGGCTTCTGTGGAATACTTTATATATGTATTAAACCCCTTTCAAGAGGTTAAACCTCTATACTTGCAGGGCAGCTAGTGCTAAGATTGCATGCTTTGACTAATTAGACCAGGTCATTTTTGCACTGTAAGGACTCATTAATTATAGTCATGAGGTCAAGCACCATAACTCTGCTCATACTTAGCGCTGCGGAATCTGTTGGCGCTCTACAAATACCTGATAATAATAATAATACTTAGAGGAAGTATAGGATGCAGCATATAATAAGCTGTATCTATCACAAAAACCCGTAGCAGGCTTTGCTATTTTTAAAGAGTTGGAAGCACAAATCCATACTCCCAAATTCAGAACATAAAGAAAATAACAATTCTTACAGTGGCCAAGACTACAAGTAGTGCGCTAATGATAGTGCAGGGCGCGATAAGCAGTAGCGCAATGTATATTTTTTTTGGAAATCAAAAACATGATTTATAGCTGTAAGAAACAGCAAACCACTTACCTGTCAGAGCACGTGTCTTCTCAGTTTCTTGTGAAGTCTGTATGTTTCGAATGTAACAATCTGGTATCAATAACAGAGTGGCTCAGCTCACCAGAAGCCCTTACTGATGCACTGATCGTTAGCACAGTGTTTAAACTGAGGCCAGGAGTAAGAGAGCAATGAGACTAAACATAGTCACTTAACTCTCTCTATTACTTTATTCCGCTCCTACAAAACAAACAACAATTAAGTAATGGAAATTCATGTTAATATCAAATAAAGCAAGCAATCAGAGAATATATATGAGACAGGGAACTCTTTAGCCAATAGTCAGACAAAACAGTATACGGCTCTTAAGTAAAAATAATAATATAGGAGTAGACTGTAGCCAAAGTCTGTTTCTTGACCAGATATATGTCAGGGATCAGGTTGTTTCTACTCTTAATTGGATCACCAATCATATTCTGACAACGCCTATATAACACCTGAATACCTAACTAACCTTGCTTAGTATTTTGTTTCTCCTTGCCAGAGCAACACTGAGCCTTTTCCTTGAGACTTCCTAGTTTCACTGGATATTCATTATCTAACTGAACTTTCCTTAACAAAGCTTGTTTGTTTTCCTGTACAGGAGGATTTGTTTCCGAACTACTAAAGAACCTTAACATACATTTATTTCAAAACCTCGCACAGCCTGGAATCTCTAACACAGGACCTATTTGTAGACAGCTTAACTACAAACAAAGGGTAACTAACCGTATCTGCAGTAAGTGTACTTTTTAACCTGGAAACTTGTCAGCTCTCCGGTTATCTCTCCCCTGCTCTCTCACAGCGTTCAACCGCTGACGTCACTCTGACAGCCTGCTACACCTCTCGCTGTTCAGACAGGAAGTATCTGGATTGCTGACAGTTTTCGTACAGACACCGGAGTTTCACTGCCACATAACAAGACACTGTGAGTACTTTGCGAAATTTTCTATTAAACTGTCAGCTGTGTTCTCCATCTGAAAATTACATTACAAGAGTTCTTTGAGTCATTTTGATTATTTGAAACGCTGCTTCAAACTTGTGATCTGTTTGGATTAATCAAGTGAACTGTCATTTCCTGTGTATCTCAGCTGCTAATTTCTAAGAAGTATACCAATTCCTGTTCAAGTCTGTAAATCATATTAAGGCTATATTGTCTCCTGTTCTTCAATAAGGACAAAAGAGACATCTGATAAACGTTACCAGTCAGTATATCCTGACTCCTGTATTGAATAATAACTTACACTGTTCTATGTGGATTCACTTTGAAGCTAGTGTTTCCTTTTTTGAATAGTGTTACATTTACCTCTATTCAATTGATAGAGAATTCTAGTTGATCTGCCTATTCATGACATAAGAATAGTCAAACCTTTAACTCAACTCACAGGTACGACACAGCCATTTATTTGGGAACCAAAGCATACTACAGTCTTCGAACTACTAAAAACATTGTTCACCGAAGCTCCTGTTTTACATTTACCGAATCCCGATCTCCAGTATGTTCTTGAGGTGGACTCTTCGGATTATGCCATAGGTGCGGTATTATCCCAACAAAAGGGGCCCCACGAACCCCTACATCCAATTTCATTTTTCTCGAAGTCTATGACTCCAGCTGAAAAGAACTACGCAATCGGAGACAAAGAATTGCTAGCAATCCGAAAGTCATTGGAATTTTGGAGGCACCTCCTGGAGGGTGCAAAGAAAACTTTCATAATTTACACTGATCACAAAAACCTACAATATCTCCAAAATAATAAGACCCTCTCCTCCAGACAAGTCAGGTGGAGTCTCTATTTCGCACGTTTTGATTTTCAGATACTCTACCGTCCAGCTGATAAAAACGGAAAAGCAGATGCTCTCTCACGCCAGACTACTCATTCTTCACAGAATACCAATCCAACCATAATCATACCTACTGAACGATTCATAGGTTTAACCTCGGATTTCCTAAAGGATATACAAAAGTTTTCATATTTACCATTACCAGAAACCAAGACAACTTTTGTCAACCGCAATGGAGTTTTCTACTACAGAGATCGGATTTTCGTACCCGAACCTTTAAGACCTCAAGTTTTGCAAGAACAGCACGATTCTCCTATGGCTGGTCATCCAGGAGAAAGGCGAACATTGGAGTTATTAAGCAGAACTTATTGGTGGCCAGACATGAAAAAGTCTATATCAGATTACATAAAAACTTGCCTTACTTGCCAAACCTGTAAAACAGAAAAAAAAAGCCCATACGGTTTACTCATGCCTTTACCTGTTTCAGATAGACCCTGGAAACAAGTTGGCATAGATTTTATCGTTGATCTACCACCTTCAAGGAACTTTACCACCATAATGGTAGTTGTTGATAGTTTCTCTAAAATGGCCCATTTTCTACCGTTCCATAAACTCCCAACAGCACCTGAAACTGCAAGACTATTTATTGATCATATCATCAAGTTACATGGGGTTCCCAACATCATCATTTCCGATTGGGGTTCGCAATTCACTTCACGGTTTTGGCAATGCCTCTGTAAATCCCTCAACATAAAACATCAGTTTACAACATCATTTCATCCACAATCAAACGGACAAGTTGAGAGAATCAACCAATGGTTGGATGAATATTTACGATGTTTTTGCGCCTATCAACAACATGACTGGATATCATTTATCTCATCTGCTGAATTTGCTTATAACAATCTAATGAATTCCTCGACAAAACTCACACCATTCTTTGCTAACTACGGTTATCATCCCACCTTCACTTCACTTTCTGCTACTCCTTCTGATTCACCCTTGGTAGATGAGTTCAATAACTCTTTGAGGGACAACTTCAATTTTATTAAGGAAAACATCCAAAAAGCCCAGAATTCACAAAAGCATCATTACGACTTAAGACACAGGGAAGCACCTCAATACAAAACCGGAGACCAAGTCTGGTTATCAACCAGAAACTTGAGGATACAAGTGCCCAGTAGGAAGTTAACCCAAAAATATTGCGGTCCCTTCACTATTCTGAAAGTAATCAATCCAAATGCAGTTACTTTGGGCCTACCACCTTCCATGAAAATACATGCTACCTTCCATGTTTCCCTCCTCAAGCCATACTTTCCAACCAGATTAAAATCATCTCTTACACCCTCAACTATTCAACTCCAGGATTCCGATGTTTATGAAGTTGATCAGATATTGGATTCAAGATTTTCCAAAGGGGAACTACAATACCTGGTGAGATGGAAAAACTTCTCCCAGGACGACGATACTTGGGAACCATCGAGTAATATATATGCCCCCAGACTGGTATCTAGGTTCCATCAAAAATACCCTGATTCTCCTCGGCCTCAAGCTGAGGATCAGCTTGTTTAACGGGGGGATCATGTCAGGGATCAGGTTGTTTCTACTCTTAATTGGATCACCAATCATATTCTGACAACGCCTATATAACACCTGAATACCTAACTAACCTTGCTTAGTATTTTGTTTCTCCTTGCCAGAGCAACACTGAGCCTTTTCCTTGAGACTTCCTAGTTTCACTGGATATTCATTATCTAACTGAACTTTCCTTAACAAAGCTTGTTTGTTTTCCTGTACAGGAGGATTTGTTTCCGAACTACTAAAGAACCTTAACATACATTTATTTCAAAACCTCGCACAGCCTGGAATCTCTAACACAGGACCTATTTGTGGACAGCTTAACTACAAACAAAGGGTAACTAACCGTATCTGCAGTAAGTGTACTTTTTAACCTGGAAACTTGTCAGCTCTCCGGTTATCTCTCCCCTGCTCTCTCACAGCGTTCAACCACTGACGTCACTCTGACAGCCTGCTACACCTCTCGCTGTTCAGACAGGAAGTATCTGGATTGCTGCCAGTTTTCGTACAGACACCGGAGTTTCACTGCCACATAACAAGACACTGTGAGTACTTTGCGAAATTTTCTATTAAACTGTCAGCTGTGTTCTCCATCTGAAAATTACATTACAAGAGTTCTTTGAGTCATTTTGATTATTTGAAACGCTGCTTCAAACTTGTGATCTGTTTGGATTAATCAAGTGAACTGTCATTTCCTGTGTATCTCAGCTGCTAATTTCTAAGAAGTATACCAATTCCTGTTCAAGTCTGTAAATCATATTAAGGCTATATTGTCTCCTGTTCTTCAATAAGGACAAAAGAGACATCTGATAAACGTTACCAGTCAGTATATCCTGACTCCTGTATTGAATAATAACTTACACTGTTCTATGTGGATTCACGTTGAAGCTAGTGTTTCCTTTTTTGAATAGTGTTACATTTACCTCTATTCAATTGATAGAGAATTCTAGTTGATCTGCCTATTCATGACAATATAATGTAAAGTTACAGTCACCAATATTAATGATATTCATAAAGAGCTTACCCTCCAGCCGTCCAAGAATCCTCTCAGGAAGCCGTCTAGACGTGGGCGTTGGGACGGCTGGCTGCCGAAAGACACTTCAACAAAGAAGGGTATTCCAAGCGCTGGAAGTTACGTTGCTGCCTGAGGACCAAACTGGGTCATACCAGGTCCTAAACAAAGGCGGATAATGCCAAAGTAGCATCTCCTCACTACAATCAGTGCTTCACTCGGGGGAACTCTCTCACCTGAATCGGTCTGAGCCGAAAACTCCAAGCCGCTCTCTGCAACGCCCAATCGTGGGCGTGACGTGGGTAGGGCGAGTTCCACCAATCAGGAGATGCGCTATGTAGAGGCTGGTCACAGAATCCAATAGAAGCTCTGAACGATCCCTCAGGCTAAAAGGCTCTACTCCAAGCAAGGGTGGACAGACTCAGTAGCTGGACGATATGAACAGGTACAAAAAGAGAAAGCTGAGCAAGTCTGTTGTATATATAAAACTTAGCATTTATTGCACCCATGTGGGTATTTAAAAGTTCTCGGTTATTCCTCCATAAAAGAAATAACAGCACATAGGTTTAGGGTACAGCTGTGTAAAGCATACGCGTTTCAGCAAAAGCCGTAATCATAGCCAATATCAAATAAAGGCATACTTTTTGTATAAGCTTAGTCTTGCTATCCAGATGAATATAAACTTGTGTAAGTTATTTAATACAGATCTTCTGATAGCAGAGGTATCCAGGGTAAAGGTAATCTAAGTCAGACAGTCCAGGTCAATGTCTCAGAGGGAACAGCAGTACAAATCGTTAAAAAAAAGCAGAGTCCACAAACAAGCTAAAGTTGTATGGCAAGTCAGTCCACACAAAGGGGGAGATTTATCAAGCAGCCGGTGCAGCTTGCTCCGCCTGGTGTTTCATAAGTTAAGGTGGCGGACTGCAATTATTCCAATCAGATACAATCAGAATGACTGAAATCCACTGCTAGCGGCCAATTGCCTGACAATGTGCAGGCACTGCAGGGGGCAGCATTGCTCAAGCATTTCACCAGAAATGCTTGTGCAATGTTAAATGCAGACAGCGTATGCTGTCGGCATTTAGCGATGTCGGGCGGACATGTTTTGCTACAGCGAATCATGTCCGCCCGCCATTTGATAATTTGGCCCCAAAGGGTTAATAGAGAAGCATAGTCATGCAAAGCAGTAATCAAACAAGAGTATCCAAGTAGTAATTGCCAGAGCAGAGGTAAACTCAATACACAAGCAACCACATGATACAAACACAGAGCTAATATAGACTACTGCAATTAAGGTCTAATTGATCTTCTATGCCTCCTTAAATGCACAGTACGCCTAACTGCAGCAGGAACAGAAATGAGTCTTTTTAGCCAAGTCCCTGTTATAGCACTCTTCTTAAAAGTTGAAAGTACTAGGTTGCGTTTAAGAGAAAGCCGAATCTGTGCTTGAATATTTAGCACAACTTGAGATCTTCAATAAATAAATCACAAAACACATCAAAAACATATTAAAATAAAATAAACTATTACACACATTTAAATCAAAAACATAATTTTAATATTGGTAAAAAGTGTTACAAAGGGATGCACGGCAAAGTGTTTGACTGGAAAGGGCTCCAAAAAAGATTTATGGGCTAGATTGCAAGTGGCGCAGTATTTTTTTTCACAATCACCAAAACTAGATTTAAACTTTTTGCGCTCGTATTAAAAGTTTCAAAAAAACTTTTGTGCTAGTGGTAATCCGAATAACGTGCGCACACATGCATGTATTCCTCCATAGAAAATCAATGGAGAATAATAAGTGGAAAAAAAACTAACACCCAAGATCACGCAAACACCATTGCATTTTCACATTCCCCATAGAGGTCAATGGAGAGAAAAAAAATGTTGAAAAAGAAAACACCCTTTGCACAAACAACAAAGCATATTCGCATTAGCAATTGTGAAATATTTACAGTAAATACATAGTTAAAATATTTATTAAATATGATTATTGCAGAAATATGTTTTATCATGTTTTCATCTACTTATTGGCTCTAATGCACTTATATATATGTCTATATGTGTGTATGTATATATTAATACATACACCTATAAATACATTAATATATATGTACATATATATATATATATATATATAAATATAAATATATATTTATATATATACAGTACATATACATATTTAGCAATGTATATGTATGTGTCTCAATGTTAAAGGGACAGTTTAGGCCAAAAAAAACTTTCATGATTCAGATAGAGCATGTAATTTTAAACAATTTTCCAATTTACTTTTATCACCAATTTTGCTTTGTTTTCTTGGTATTCTTAGTTGAAAGCTTAACCTAGGAGGTTCATATGCTAATTTCTTAGACCTTGAAGGCCACTTCTTTTCAGAATGCATTTTAACAGTTTTTCACCACTAGAGGGTGTTAGTTCATGTATTTCATATAGATAACACTGTGCTTGTGCATGTGAAGTTATCTGGGAGCAGGCCCTGATTGGCTAAACTGCAAGTCTGTCAAAATAACTGAAATAAAGGGGCAGTTTGCAGAGGCTTAGATACAAGATAATCACAGAGGTTAAAAGTATATTAATATAACTGTGTTGGTTATGCAAAACTGGAGAATGGGTAATAAAGGGATTATCTAGCTTTTAAAACAATAAAAATTCTGGTGTAGACTGTCCCTTTAAAGCCATTTGCCTGCCTTTTTTTATAACACCTTAGATCTCATATTTTTGAGCCCTTATAACATTTTTGTGCAATTTATTTAAAATATTTTTATTAGACATTGTTAATCTAAATCTAAATGTACTTTGTAATGTGTTTTTGAAGTGTCTTGTGTAACTTTTTTGTTTTGTAAAACAGTTAACCACAGCTCTGAGATCGCAGTAAGGATTGAAGCGTAAATGGCAATTGCGCTAGCACAAACACAATTTTGCTCAACTTGTAATAGCGCAATGAAAAAGGCTCACAAAAAGACGATATCGCTTGCACCTCACTTGTAATTTAGATATATATATTTATAAAAATGAATAAAAAACTTTATTTAAAAATATTTTATATCTTTTAGTTATGCATATACTCAATCATTAACACTTTACTTCAGGTTTCCCAAAGTGCTAAATATTTGAGCGTAACACTGAACTCATCAATTGTAATATGAAAAAGCTGTACGTATACGACAAAACAAATGCTGAAATACATCTTAGCCACTTGTTTACATCACCAGGATCTGCTTCCATCTGACCAAAATACCTGCAAATATCGCTCACTGATTGTATATAGTGGTAAAATACCATGTTGACTATAAGTTAGGAGCTGTATTGTGGCTTTTTATGTATTTTCAAGGTTTTTAATAAATATTGATTTTGTTCCAAACCTGGCATTGGACTGGGTGTATACTGGTTGCCCAACAGTATAAATTAGGTGTGCGTCATCTCCAGAGCCATTTGAGGCTCTGAAACACGTGAGTAGCCCCTTGGCAGTGTTTGGGGTGTATTCATTAAAGGGACAGTCAACACCAGATTTTTTGTTGTTTTAAAAGATAGCTAATCCCTTAATTACCAATTCCCCAGTTTTGCATAGCCAACACAGTTATAATTATACACGTTTTACCTCTGTAATTACCTTGTATCTAAGCCTCAGCAGACTGTCCCCTTATTTCAGTTCTTTTGACAGACTTGCATTTTAGCCAATCAGAGCTGTCTCCATGGTAAATTCACGTGCATGAGCTCAATGTTATCTATATGAAACACGTGAACTAATGCCCTCTAGTGGTGAAAAACTATCAAAATGCATTTAGATTAGAGGCGGCCTTCAAGGTCTAAGAAATTAGCATATGAACCTCCTAGGTTTAGCTTTCAACTAAGAATACCAAGAAAACAAAGCAAAATTGGTGATAAAAGTAAATTCGAAAGTTGTTTAAAATTACATGCCCTATTTGAAACATGAAAAAAAAAGGCAAGAAGAATCCATTTTGACCAGTGAGTGTTATCACACAATTGGGTATATACAAATCCTTGTAGTATAGTAGTGTATTGTACACACATTTGCACCACTTTGTTATATATTTATCACTTTTTAAACAAATTGTAATATGAGCTATAAAAGTGTGCCCTTTTAACATCTACAGATTTGTACTATTTTTTGAGGCAAGTCATGCTAAGGATAATGTACTCTGTATGATTGATTGGGCTCCACCAGTTAGCTACTACAATCTCTTTAGAATGTTATAAACAAAGAATATATTTCTTACAAATGCTCTAATCCAGTGCAGGAATAGCAGTTGCTCATCCACTATTCCCCTGGATTCAAATAGACAAAGCCATTAAAGGAACATGAAACCCACATTTTTTTCTTTCATGATTTAGAAAGAGAATGCAATTTTAAATTTCTAATTTACTTACATTATCTAATTTGTTTTATTCTCTTGATATTCTTTGCTGAAAAGCATATCTAGATATGCTCAGTAGTTGCTGATTGTTTGCAGCACATAGAAGCCTTGTGTGATTGGCTCACCATATGCACTGCTTTTTCTTCAACTAAGGATAGCTAAAAAATGAAGCAAAATAAATAATAGAAGTAAATTGTAATGTTGTTTAAATTTCTATTCTCTATCTGAATCATGAAAGAAAGATTTTGGGTTTAGTGTCCCTTTAAGTCTTGGAAACATAACATAGAACATAGGGCTTTATACAGTGTATTGTGTGCCCACACAGCAAAAATTCTTCCAAATACTCCCAAAGACATTGCACTCAAGTGTCCCAAAACACCAAATAAATAGTGTAACAATGGAGCTTCTGAGTTGTCCAGTAAACTCCCTCCATACTTGCGGCAATCAATGTGTAGAAAACATCCTCAAAATTCAATAGTAATTAAATTGTTTTATTAAAAGCATATTAAAGGTATATGGAACCCAATTTTTTTCTTTCATGATTCAGATTGAGCAAGACATTTTAAGCAACTTTCTAATTCACTTATATCATCCATTGTTATTAGTTCTCTTGGTATATTTATTTGAAAAAGCAGGAATATAAGCTTAGGATCGGACTATTTTTGCTTGCAGATTGGTGGCTAAATGTAGCTAGCTTCCAGTAGTGCAAATGATTATAAGATAAAGAAGCAAATTTTATAATAGAAGTAAACTGGCATGTTTAAAATTGTATGTCCAATACGAATCACAAAAGAAAGGTTTTGGGTTTCATACTTCTTTAAAACATGCATATGGCATATATTGGACTTTGGATCAAGAGTCAGACGCTTGTTCAGGCATGTATACCTGGCATAAAAACAAATAATTTATAACCTTTATGTCTTCTCATACTTAGACAGGAATTCTTGCTCTAGCAACCATAGCTAAGTGTAACATGTGTATTAAGAAATTTTGGGATGGATTGACAATGCAGTGTTTAATTTAAAATGTACCAATATGTAAGAATTCAAATACTTTATACATATAGGAAATTCCTTTTCTCCGCCATTAAAATTTGAAATCCAGTCGGAATTAAGTTACATAAATGGACATTCTTTTTTAGCCTACATGACAAACTGTTTAGTTTATTATGAAGACTTATTGGACCAACTTACTATTAGAGGCATATTTATCAAATGTCTGTCGGACCTGATCCGACAGTGCGGATCAGGTCCGACAGACCTTGCTGAATGCGGAGACCAATATGCTCTTCGTATTCAGCATTGCACCAGCAGCTCTTAAGATGCAAGTAAACATGCTTCAAACAATAGACACACATATAATAATAAATCATTGGCTTTAATACTTCCTTTCATAAAAATTCCTTTATATGTTTAATAAAATACATATTTCAAGTTAAAGGGACATAAAACAAGTTAGGATAGAGACAAAATATGATAGTATGTACTTCAATTACTTTACCTGCCAATGTATACTGCAGTGCCTCGCCATTAACCCTTTCCCTTTAGTTTCTGAATTGTAAAGCTCTAACTCCCCACACACACTTTCTTTTATGGCTGTATCTATATCTATTGTTTTGGTAGAATACAAAAATGCATAGGGATTATCTGCTGGAGCATGCTTAGAAGCTGTGAACTCAGTTGAAATACAATGCCTGTGTCTAAACACTGATAAGGGTGTGGAGTTGGCTGCTCCAGGCAGCTTAGCTATGTAATTCATTTTGTTTATTTTAGAAAATTATTTTAAAATACTTGCCAGCAATTTTTTTAAAAATTTTTAGGCAAACTATTTTTAATTAATTAGCCCTTTTATAGGTAGGCACAGATCTCAACCTGTTTTATGTCCATTTAAATAAAGAAAAACAACCTTTAACTGACATCTACATCAAATGTAAAATAGGAAGATATATTTTGCGGATATAGATTTATGTTTTTACATTCCTAAGAGGGAGCAGTTCAATACTGTTAGTTGTATATTATTTATATTACACTTAAATGTTGACCTTGAAACATTCTATCCTTTAAGCAGAGAAGAAGGCTTTGAAATTTAGAAATTGACAGAAATTGATAAAATGGAAAAACAAAGTAATGCTTGCTTTTAGATAACTGTAGTTTAAAGATAACACTATTGGCTTGTTTTCCAAAATTATCAATAACATATCCCTTTTACAACAAAAGATGCATTAGACTGTAAATAATATTACAACACCGTACAGAATGTTTCTATTACTGAGCTGTAAAACTGTGGGGTTTTTTGTTTGTTTTTTGAAAGGGCAACATTCTTTTATAGACTACCAAAGAAAACCGTAAATAAACAGTATGTATACAACAGAGTTAATTTTACATTATGAAATAATAATAATATAACATCAAAGTAGATAAAGATGCTATGTTAAATAAATATATATATATATATATATATATATATATATATGTATATATCTATATGTATATATATATATATATATATATGTATATATATATAGATATATATATAAATAAAACATTCAAATACTTTAGAATGTACATTTACAAAATTAGTTAATTAATATATGATTTTTTTCAGTTGCGCTAAATGCGCTCTTTGTAAACTTTTAATGCTAGCAGGTTAGCGAACTTATCCCAAGGTGAAAGTAAAAAGCAAGCAAGCGAAACCTGATGCGTGCTAACTTCAGGAATTTGGATATCACAACCACGTTAACTTCTCCCTAAAGACTTCCATGGAGTGCGCTTTCAAAAAAAATCCTGGCATCACTCACACGCTAACCCAAAACCAAGAAATACAGCTCTAAACCCGAAGGTAGATATAAATATTTTACACTCCAATGTTCTTCACATAGAAGACAATTTTCTTTTTGTTTAAAAAATATATATATTTTTATATATATATATATATATAGAGAGAGAGAGAGAGAGAGAGATGTGGAGTTGAGTTTCAGAGTTCAGCGCACATAGAATGGAGAAAAACAAAACAAAACCAAATGATGGTGCAGTATGTAAGTACTGGGCAATCAAAAACTAAAAGTGAGATTTAAATGTGCTCACCTTGTTTGACCTCAAACATGTGAGGTATGTTGGAAGCATGGAGGGGATGTAATCCCTATCTGTGGTAAAGATGTTTCCAGCTGGTATGCAGAAACTTTTGGCAGGTGGAAATCTTGATATCCCTGGAGTAGAAATGTGTTGGTATTTCAGACAAACTTCTCCTCTCTGGAGTAAGTTAGAGAAACTTTCGCCTAGATTTAGAGTTCTGCGGCCAAAGGGGTGCGTTAGCTACGCTGGCTTTTTTCTGGCTGCACCTTTTAAATACCGCTGGTATTTAGAGTTCACAGAATGGCTGCGTTAGGCTCCAAAAAAGGAGCGTATAGCATATTTACCGCAACTTCAACTCTCGATACCAGCGGTGCTTACGGACGCGGCCAGCTTCAAAAACGTGCTTGTGCACGATTCCCCCATAGAAAACAATGGGGCAGTTTGAGCTGAAAAAAAACCTAACACCTGCAAAAAAGCCGCGTTCAGCTCCTAATGCAGCCCCATTGTTTTCTATGTGGAAACACTTCCTACGTCTGCACCTAACACTCTAACATGTACCCCGAGTCTAAACACCCCTAACCTTACACTTATTAACCCCTAATCTGCCGACCCCGCTATCGCTGACCCCTGCATATTATTTTTAACCCCTAATCTGCCGCTCCGTACACCCCCGCCACCTACATTATCCCTATGTACCCCTAATCTGCTGCCCTAACATCGCCGACCCCTATATTATATTTATTAACCCCTAATATGCCGCCCCCAACGTCGCCTCCACCTAACTACACTTATTAACCCCTAATCTGCAGACCGGACCTGAGCGCTACTATAATAAATGTATTAACCCCTAATCCGCCTCACTCCCGCCTCAATAACCCTATAATAAATAGTATTAACCCCTAATCTGCCCTCCCTAACATTGCCGACACCTAACTTCAAG
Organism: Bombina bombina; assembly: GCF_027579735.1. Lineage (NCBI taxonomy): Eukaryota > Metazoa > Chordata > Amphibia > Anura > Bombinatoridae > Bombina > Bombina bombina. The sequence continues at coordinate 160,328,424 of NC_069504.1, read as the reverse complement.
TATTAACCCCTAATCTGCCGACAGGAGCTCACCGCTACTCTAATAAATTTATTAACCCCTAAAGCTAATTCTAACTTTAACCCTAACACCCCCCTAAATTAAATATAATTTAAGTCTAACTAAATAAATTAACTCTTATTAAATAAATTATTCCTATTTAAAGCTAAATACTTACCTGTAAAATAAATCCTAATATAGCTACAATATAAATTATAATTATATTATAGCTATTTTAGGATTTATATTTATTTTACAGGTAACTTTGTATTTATTTTAACCAGGTACAATAGCTAATAAATAGTTAAGAACTATTTAATAGCTAAAATAGTTAAAATAATTACAAAATTACCTGTAAAATAAATCCTAACCTAAGTTACAATTAAACCTAACACTACACTATCAATAAATAAATTAAATAAACTGCCTACAAGTATCTACAAATAAACCTAACACTAAACTATCAATACATTAATTAATTACAATACCTACAAATAACTACAATTAAATAAACTAACTAAAGTACAAAAAATAAAAAAGAACTGTTACAAAAAATAAAAAAATATTTACAAACATTAGAAAAATATTACAACAATTTTAAACTAATTACACCTACTCTAAGCCCCCTAATAAAATAACAAAGACCCCCAAAATAAAAAAATGCCCTACCCTATTCTAAATTAAAAAAGTTCAAAGCTCTTTTACCTTACCAGCCCTGAAAAGGGCCCTTTGCGGGGCATGCCCCAAAGAATTCAGCTCTTTTGCCTGTAAAATAAACACATACAATACCCCCCCCCAACATTACAACCCACCACCCACATACCCCTAATCTAACCCAAACCCCCCTTAAATAAACCTAACACTAAGCCCCTGAAGATCTTCCTACCTTATCTTCACCTCACCGGGTATCACCGATCGGTCCTGGCTCCAAAATCTTTATCTAACCCAAGTGGGGGTTGGCGATCCATAATCCTGCGGCTGAAGAGGTCCAGAAGAGGCTCCAAAGTTTTCATCCTATCCGGGAAGAAGAGGCGATCCAGACCGGCAACCATCTTGATCCAAGCGGCATCTTCTATCTTCATCCGATGAGGAACGGCTCCATCGTGAAGACCTCCAGCGCGGATCAATCTTCTTCCGACGACGTCCAACTGAAGAATGACGGTTCCTTTAAGGGACGTCATCCAAGATGGCGTCCCTCGAATTCCGATTGGCTGATAGGATTCTATCAGCCAATCGGAATTAAGGTAGGAAAATTCTGATTGGCTGATGGAATCAGCCAATCAGAATCAAGTTCAATCCGATTGGCTGATCCGATCAGTCAATCAGATTAAGCTCGCATTCTATTGGCTGATCGGAACAGCCAATAGAATGCGAGCTCAATCTGATTGGCTGATCGGCAGATTAGGGGTTAATAATTGAAGTTAGGTGTCGGCGATGTTAGGGAGGGCAGATTAGGGGTTAATACTATTTATTATATGGTTATTGAGGCGGGAGTGAGGCGGATTAGGGGTTAATAACTTTATTATAGTAGCGGTGCGGTCCGCTCGGCAGATTAGGGGTTAAAAAGTGTAGGCAGGTGGAGGCGACGTTGAGGGGGGCAGATTAGGGGTTAATAAATATAATATAGGGGTCGGCGGTGTTAGGGGCAGCAGATTAGGGGTACATAAGGATAATGTAGGTAGCGGCGGTTTACGGAGCGGCAGATTAGGGGTTAATTATTGTAGGTAGCTGGCGGCGACGTTGTGGGGGCAGGTTAGGGGTTAATAAATATAATATAGGGGTCGGCGGTGTTAGGGGCAGCAAATTAGGGGTACATAAGTATAACGTAGGTGGCGGTTGGCAGATTAGGGGTTAAAAAAATTTAATCGAGTGGCGGCGATGTGGGGGGACCTCGGTTTAGGGGTACATAGGTAGTTTATAGGTGTTAGTGTACTTTAGAGCACAGTAGTTAAGAGCTTTATAAACCGGCGTTAGCCCAGAAAGCTCTTAACTACTGACTTTTTTCTGCGGCTGGAGTTTTGTCGTTAGATTACTAACGCTCACTTCAGCCACGACTCTAAATACCGGAGTTAGAAAGATCCCATTGAAAAGATAGGATACGTAAGGGGATCTGCGGTATGGAAAAGTCGCGGCTGAAAAGTGAGCGTTAGATCCTTTAATGACTGACTCCAAATACCAGAGGGCGGTAAAAACCAGCGTTAGGAGCCTCTAACGCTGGTTTTGACGGCTACCGCCCAACTCTAAATCTAGGCCTTTATTTCTTGTTGCTGAATTTCTTTCCTTGTTGCTGTTTATTTCTTTTGACCTTCTTTATACTTGAAAGGCTTCTCCTCTCTGGAGTATGGTATAAACTTTATGTATGCAAACCAATTAGTGCTTAGTTTACATACTATGAGATCAATTGTGAATATTATTTGCAGCACTCAGAGATGTGTATAAATGATGCTTGCAAGGACACAAAGTGAAATTTAAAATAAAAAGACTTTTATTTTCCAATGACCAATAAAAAATGATAAACAGAAATCCTCTTTAATAATAGTCCAGATCAGGGACAGAATAGGTGAGCAGATGAAATATAGTATATTTCTTTAAATCCGGTAGTGAGTTTCTTATCAGGCTGATGCAAAAACAGCTGGCTGATAAAAGTTGGTGATATGGTGGTATAGGATGCTAAAAGTAGATTCCTTGTTGTGGTTTTGAGCTCTGAAAAGCTCACAGTGTTCAGGTAGATAAGTTGGTGTTTATGGTAGAAAACCGTAATAAATAGTTACATGAACTGCTGTAAATTCAGCTGGATGATGATTCCTTGTCGTTTTTTGAGCTCTAGATGGCTCACAATATCCGGATGGATGTGGATTCTTAAGCCTGTCAGTGACAGGGTCCGTTGCTGAAGTGTTTGAAGCTCGGTCTCGCCGGACAGGAAGTGACGTCAGATGTGGGCGTGTCCGTATGCATTTCGTGAATTACATTCACTTCATCAGAGGGTATGCCCACAGAGCACTGAGGAGCGCTTATATGACGTTTCAGTGCAGATAATTGGCTTGACTTAATTTGTTAATTGAATACAGGTGCCCTATTGTATATTAATTGATTGGTGTGGCTCATTAGTATTGGTCTGCATAAATTAGAAGTAGATTACTAACTGGCTTACACATATTTTGAAAGAAAAAGAAAAAAAGAAAAAAGAAAACTTTTTTTTCCTCTTGTTAGTGATATTGAAATTTTATCTATGTGTTTAGACATAAATCTGGTGGGGAATCCTTACGTATTTCCATAGGGGTAATCAAAGGTAATAAAGCTGCCTAAAATTACTGTCACCCATATGATTTTTTGCCTAAAGTGACTGCTGCTTTACCTATGTGTTTATTTATTTTTTCGCATAACATTTATTTTTTAAAAAAATATAATGAAATTAAAATAAGCAACCAATTTGGTGCATAACACAGGTGGAGCCTGCTAAGAACAGTTCTCTTTGGAGTACTAATTGCTTAGGTGATCCGCTACCTCACTTTACCTATGTGTTTATCCATAAAAATAATTTATTATTTTTATTATTTGATTATTGGATTAGGGAATGGGTGGAGTTACCTTAAATGTGTGACCATGGACATAACTTTTTATGTGGGAGGTCTATTTGCTTAGGTGATCCTCTACCTAACTTTACCTATGTGTTTAGCCATAAAATTTGAGAAACACAAATTATTATTTTTATTTTTATTATTTGATTATTGGATTAGGGAATGGGTGAAGTTACCTTAAATGTTCGACCATGGACATAACTTTTTATGTGGGAGGTCTATTTGCTTAGGTGATCCTCTACCTAACTTTACCTATGTGTTTATCCATAAAATTTGAGAAACACAAATTATTATTTTTAATTTTATTAATTGATTATTCTCTCTCTCTCTCTCTATCGAGAGAAGAGACTCTTCCCGAGACCATAGTCCCTGAGCTTTCAGGGATCCCCAGACCGAGAGAGAGAGAGAGAGAGAGAGAGAGAGAGATAGAGAGAGAGAGAGAGGAAAAATAGAGAAGGAGAAAGAGAGAGAGTTCTTATGGGCTCCAGCCAGTCACATGATCAGTTTCAGTTTAAAGTACACTATTTCAAGAAATTACTAACTTAAACACAGAACAGGTCAATTTTGACCACTATTGTAAATACTTAAAAGTGTATATATTTTTTCTTTAACAAATAAATATAATTTCAAGGTTAGATGCTCACTCACATAATCTTGAGAGAGAGAGAGAGAGAGAGAGAGAGAGAACACAGCAATGCTATGGCATAAAGGGAATCTGCCAAACAAACAGAAATAATACCTATTTTACCTATAGTGGTCCTCCCACTGAAAAGAAGGCCTAAATAAGGGAGTCTAACAAGTCTAGAAGGCCACTCTTGGGCCATGAAATTATATCATATAAGCTGTATAATATATCAAGTTAAATTGTTATGATATGAAAGTAGAATTAGAGAAGGATTGAGTGTCTATCTATAAGGCTGAGTATTTATACTGTGAGGAGAAGCACTCCAGTATAACCTGGGGATTAAAAAGTAATTTAATAACCAGAAATAAGAGGCAATAAAATAAATATAATTACAAAGTTAGATGCTCACTCACATAACCTTGAGAGAGAGAAATAGGGAAAGAAATAGTGAGAGGGAAAGATATATATATATATATATATATATAGAGAGAGAGAGATAGAGGGGGGGGTATAGCAATGCTATGGCTTAAAGGGAATCTGCCAAACAAACAGAAATAAAACCTATTTTACCTATATCAAGAACAGAAGGCCACTCTTCTTGGGCCCATATTTGATCATGCAGCCTAAATAAGGGAGTCTAACACGTCTAAAAGTCCACTCTTGGGCCATGGAATTAGATCATATAAGCTGTGTAATATATCAAGTGAAATTGTTATGACATAAAAGTAGAATTATAGAAGGTTTGATTGTCTATCTATAAAGCTGAATATTTATACTGTGAGGAGAACCATTTCGGTATAACCTGGGGATCAAAGTAATTTAATAACCAGAAATAAGAGGGGGAAAAAAAATCACATAAAATAAATGTCTGTAAAGATGTTTCCCCTGAACAGATTAATATGAAATTGCAATGGTTCAGAAATTATGTAATGCAGTGGATTTGCAACTATCTGGCCAAAACTATTAGCATCTGCCCCAAACTTCTCATGCAATTTAAATAGTAAAAAATTAGGGCCATCAGACATATAGGAGGTCTAAGACCTTAAAACTAAACTACAGATTGTAGGAACTAGCCACTTTCAGTGGAGACTATATGTGTCTTGCTTATTTGGCTGTTGACAGCTCAACAACAGTCCCAACATTCAAGAAGGTGTTTTATGTGGGGCAGCTAGTAGCTCCATCTAGAAGAATCATGGACTGTTGGAAGACACAGTTATAGTTCAGTTATTAAGATATATTAGGAGCTTTAATATTGTCATGATCTGCTTACATTCACAAAATAAATACATAAATACAGGTGGCCCTCGTTTTACAACGGTTCAATTTACACCGTTTTAGAATAACAACCTTTTTTTCCAGTCATGTGACTGCTATTGAAAAGCATTGAGAAGCAGTGCATTTATTAAAATAGCCAGTTTGTGTTGCAGCAAATCCAAGCAAGCTGAAATTAATCAGTTTAACCAGACCTGAACTACTGAGCAGATTTCAAAGGAACAATATCTTCCTGTCTATAAATCAGTCCAGATTGGAATGCATAGAAAGAACTGTTTGCAGAAAAATGCAAGTGAAGTCTGTGTTATGTGATTATTTTATTAGGTTTATAATGCTGTTTAGCTTGTAAAGTCTTCATTTCAAAGCTTTAAAAATAATGTATTAGGTGTTACTTATGACAATTTTGAGAGAGCCTGGAACCTAACTCCCTCACTTCCCGTTGACTTACATTATAAACTGGGTTTCAATTTTCAGCGGTTTCGATGTACAACCATTCCTTCTGGAACCTAACCCCGGCGTAAACTGAGGGCTACCTGTAAATACATTTAAAAAAGGCTATGCCATAATGTGCAGGACAATGTGTTCTTCATATTGTTCTTGGCTTATTACAGTTAGCTAGATAAATACATGTGGTAAAAAGCCTTAACTGGAAAGTAAACCAAAGAGCTACAATAACAGGAGATTCATATTCATAACTTTAAGCATATATACTATTGTAATAACTAGAACATAAAGGAGAACACTATTTCTTATAACAGGTAAACTAATTGTGTTGTATGTTACAACTCCCTATGCTATTACAGGAAAATAACTATACTAGATAGAGATAATGATTAATATGGCACCATGGGTCTGATTTATCAAGGGCAGAATGGCCCCTGATGCCCTCTTAAGACAGCTGCTCCATAATTAGTCCGCCCGCTCTGAGGCTTGTGCAATGATAAATGCCGACAGCGTATGCTGTCAAATTCATCGATGTCTGTCAGACATGATCCGCTGAGTGGATCATGTCAGACAGACCAATGATAAATCGGCCACCATGAGTCCATTGACAATAGCATCGGATTGCTGTAGAATTAATTTACCAGGAACATATCTATACAATATATCTGTACCATTTAAAAAATAGAAAATAAAAAATAATATCAATTCTTAGATATCAGGTAATTATTGCTAGATACAATTGGAGCTAAAGCTTATATATTGACAAGCATAAGAACTTGAACAGAACACAGTGTCAAGTGGTATTGTGTGTGTGTTACAGAATAAATTACCATTTCCACATCCTATATTAGTGTATTACTGAAGGTATAGCCATAATATCAGAAAGTCAATTAGGTTCTCATGCTTAAAGGGACAGTCTAGTCAAAATTAAACTTTCATGATTCAGATAGAGAATGCAATTTTTAACAACTTTTCAATTCACCTTTATCATCAAATTTGCTTTGTTCTTTTGGTAATCTTTGTTGAAAGCTAAACCTAGGTAGGCTCATATGCTGATTTTTAAGCCCTTGAGGCAACCCTTATTTTAATGCATTTGGTATTTTTTCACAGCTAGAGGGCGTTATTTCATGTGTTCCATATAGATATAATTGTGACCATGCCTATGGAGTTACAAATGAGAGGGCACTAATTGGCTAAATGCAAATCTGTCAAAAGAACTGAAATAAGAGGGAAGTCTGCAAAGGCTTAGATACAAGGTAATCATAGAGGGAAAAGTATATTTCTATAACAGTGTTGGTTATGCAAAACTGAGGAATGGGTAATAAAGGGATTATCTAACTTGTAAAGCAAAAAAAAATCTGATGTAGACTGTCCTTGGTGTAGAACCTTTCAGTCTGTCAGAAATCCACTTACAGTTCACCCCATTCCGGTTCTGCTTTAGCATCAGTTATTCAGTAAAGTACAGGCGATAGAAGAAAGTATACATATGAGGGATATTGAAGGTATTCCAGAAGCAGAGCTTGCATATTTGCCCCAGGTGCTTGTGATAGCGCAACCAAACAAGCCTCTTTATTATCCATTATGTCAGACCTGACATCCATTTTCTCCTTTGGAAAGGCTTCCTCAACATTGTGCCTTTCATAATCATGGAAGTGTGCAGGTTTTTGTGACTCAAAAAAGCCCTTTTCTGATAACCGTGGTCAGGATTTACAGCTCTGAATAAAATCACCTCTCCACTTTGCTCAGTCAACTGTGTTTGCTTATTAGCGGTACCTGAGCCAGAAGTGGCTTTGGGCTGCTTTGCTGCACTGGGGATCTCTGGGATCGGATTTTCCACAACCAAGCTATCAGGGGCGTACAAACCTTCTAGCACACCATCCATGTGGATGACATCTCCATCAAAAAGAGGGCCCCTCTGCAATAAGCTAGGGCATAATATAAATATATATATCAGTCTGCTAATAATTAAATAAAATAAACACTCAATAATATTCCTCATGCGTTTACACTGCATGTCTGTAGACAGGGAGGGGGTGTTGCTGACCTAATCATAATGTTGTAATCCTAGTCCCCAACTGTGCGGATCGATATGGCAGGATAGGTTCACAAAATAATTACATTCATGACTACTGCCAACACTTTTGAAGCAGTATTAGAGTAGCTGTGAATCTGTCGTCCATCAGCTAATCTACAAGGTTTTTCACATGACTACGATCTATCTCAGCCATATGAGACATATGAATGTTGGATAGCACAGCTGCCCTAACTCCATAGACTTTTATGGGGAGTGCTACACAAGCCTGTTCTGCTACACCAACCTGAAGGTGCACTAAGTTCGCTAAAGCTGAAGATGAAAGAAAGGGACAGTCTACACAAGAATTTTTATTGTTTAAATAGATGATAATCCCTTTATTACCCATTCCCCAGTTTCGCATAACCAACACAGTTAAATTCATATACTTTTTACCCTGTAATTACCTCCTGACTGACTCCTAGGTAACTCCATGGACATGAGCACAATGTTATCTATGTGGCACACATGAACTAATGCCCTCTAGTTGTGAAAAAAACCCGTCAAAATGCATTCATATAAGAGACGGCCTTCAAGAGCAAAGAAATTAGCATGAGCCTACCTAGGTTTAGCTTTAAACTAAGAATACCAAGAGAACAAAGCAAAATTGATTTATAAAATTGTTTAAAATTGCATGCCCTATCTGAATCATGAAAGTTTATTTTTGACTAGACTCCCTTTAAGAAATACTTGAAATAGCATTGTTCTTCACTTAGAATAAAAAGTTATTTCTATTTTTAAATATACTGTACATACAAGTAGCCTTCATTTTACGCCAGTTCAATTTGCGCTGTATCACAATGGCACCTGCTCCTAGTGATCACGTGACCACTATTGAGAAAGTTATCCCACAGGCTCAATAGCGGAAAACAAAAGATGAAGAATGTTTTTTTCCTACCTGCATTTATAGTACAGCACTGTAATACCTTGTACAGCTTATGTGAGTAAGAAAGCAAATGAATGGCAAGCTAAAGGGCCAGTGCAGTGAACTGTAGAAAAAATGTTATCACAGCATATTAAAGAGCAGAAACATCTTAACATATTTTATTGTGGCCTTTTTGATATTGAAGCTAACAGGAAGGGCATGTTAAAAAAACTGTTAAAAAATAAAAAAAATTATATGCAGCAAAGAAAAACAAAAAGATTGTCCACTGGCTGATATACAGAACTCCCCACTGCCTTATTGATGGATAGTGAAGATGCCTCACAAGCATAAAAACTATTTTAAATTGCTATTTTTACATTTACTGGATTCATTTCAGGACTTTAAATATAATATAATCTTATATCATAAAACACAGTGTCAGATTACAAGTGGTGTGCTATTTAGTGTTTTTGCTTGCCGTAAACATTGCTGGAAGTAAACTTTTAATGCGTATGTTTTATAAGTTGAAAGTAAATTGTTTACAAGCAAGCAAAACCCAACACACACTAACTTTAGGACTTTGGAAAGAGCTTTAAAAACAAACCAAAAATATTTACAGTAAATACACAATAAAACAAATTATAACATATTAAATAAAAATTATTTTTTTATGTTATAATGTATTTGAGTAGAAAGGGCTTCAAAGTGTGTGTGTGTGTGTATATATATATATATATATATATATATATATATATATGTCTATACACACGTGTGTATATCTGTGGTTATAAGTGTATATATGTATGTGTGTACATCTATAAATATATAAATACACATGTATATACAAATGTAATGAAATTTCTTAGTAGCCCATTTTTCCAATAACCTTGTATTACGCAGTTACACACTTTTATTACACACTAGTATTAAGAATAAAACACCATGGGCTACATAACAAGTGGAGTACTGATTTATTGCTCGCCTGTAAATGTGCAGATAAATAACCAGCTATTACAAGTGGTTAATTTTCTAAATGTCCCCCAACTGCTCCCAAATATCAGAGTAGTGTTCTTTAGTAAAAAAATAAAAATAGTAGCATCTTTATTTTTTAATAAAGTAACTGCATGAAGCAGTTATAAGAGGTTAAAGCTGGTGGGTGTGGGGTGTTAGAAAAACAAACGGCACTGAAAAGTGCATTTACATTGCGGTCTATGGGGAACTGTGTGTTCTCTATAAATATATATGTGGATGCTTATATTATATACATATATATTTAAAATTGCTGCCCATAGCTGCACGACTTACCTCCTTTGCTGCGCTAGGTCCTCATGCCGTGCATGACGGCATGATAACGAGGCTGCCACTGGAGCCTATGGAAGCACGCTCTTGTGAGCACAATGCCTCCATGCAATGCAAACTCAAGGACAAGTTTGAATTGTACCTAGCTTGTAATACCAGAACACATTTGTGTGCACTGTTATTACTAAGTATATCACAAATATCGTCAAAAGCGATATTTTGTGCTTCACTTGTAATCTGGTCCTCCAGGTATGAACTTATTAATAATATAAACATATTCTCTTGCCTAAGGGGAGTTTTTTCTTCTTCAGGTGCCATCAAGCTGAATCAGGCATATATAGACCACCACAACCACACACACAGGGAGGAAAGAGAGCAAAGAGAGGGGAGAAAGAGAGCAAAATGTGGAGAGAGCAACAGGGGAGAGGGGGGAGGGAGTAAAGAGGGTAGATATCTCTTTAAATAATAGTAAATAAAGGCAAAGATGGAACCAAAATGATGGCTTTTGTGATGATAGCAGGATGTGATGTCACTAGCATGTGGGCGGGGCTTAGGTCCGGTGTCTGTGTGGCAGTTAGTTTAGTACAATCAACCTGTCTGGATGTGTATTGCTATGCTCTGTAATAAAATAGAGTTGTACCATCATTGCCGTGTCCTGCATATGTCCTGCATCTCATGACATGGTGTCAGAAGTTCTGGACTACGCTTCTGTTCCTGATCGATTGCAATGTCAAAGTTTACCCCACCTGAGCCTTTTGACTTTTCTCAGCCTGCAGCTTGGCCCACATGGCGTCAGCGGTTTCAGCGCTTCAGGATTGCATCCAAACTGAATAAGGAGAGTGGTGAAGTACAAGTTAATTCTCTTTTATATTCTATGGGGAAAGATGTAGAGCCAGTGTTCAATGCTTTTACTTTCCAAGAAGGGGACGAAGTTAACTTTGATATAGTTATGGATAAACTCAGTGCCCACTTTGTGCCCAAAAGAAATGTGATTCATGAGAGAGCTTGTTTTCACAAACGTAATCAGCGTGTGGGAGAATCTGTGGAGTCATTTGTGCGCAGCCTGTATGAATTAGCTGAATTCTGTGAGTTTGGTGTTGCTAAAGAAGAGCAAATCAGAGACAGAATAGTTATTGGAATTGCAGATGCTGAAGTCTCCCTGAAGCTGCAGTTAGAGCCTGATTTAACATTAGACGGGGCTATTAGGATGGCCCGCCAGAGTGAACTGGTGAAAAAGCAAAGTGCTGATCTGAGGTCTGAGAGTATTGTGGATGAAGTGCAACAGTCTAGGAAAATTACTAGTGAAAGGCACAGTGTGAGCGGTAGATCTAAAGTACTGGAAAGGCCTAGAAGTGGATGGGCGCAACATGGCCGATGCACACGGTGCTACCGGGCTCATGATCAGAGTGCTATATGCCCGGCCAGAGATAAAAGATGCAGAAAATGTAACAGAATAGGCCATTTTGAAGTGGTGTGTAAAACTGAATACATTAAGGAGATGCAAGTGGACAGTGACCAGGAGGGTCAGGAAGTGTCTTTTGTGGGGTCTGTTGTGGAACGGACAAGCTCAGAGGAAGATTGGAAAGTTACCTTTACTGTAATGGGAGCCAATGTTGATTTTAAGATTGACACAGGAGCTGATATCACTGTAATGTCTTTTGCTGAATTTATGAAACTGCCTCGACAGCCCCAGCTGGCGAAGGTTACTACAAATGTTCATAGTCCTGGTGGCCGCATTGATTGTGTGGGGAAATTTCTTGCCAGTTGTGAGTACAAACAAAGGAAGTTCACCATGTGGGTGCATGTGATCCGAGGTCAGTGTGTTAACAGTTTATTGAGCAGAAAAGCAGCCTGTGACTTGGGCCTCGTGGCCAGGGTGAATGAGATCTCTGAAGATATGTTTGGCGAGTTGGGCCTACTGAGCTGCAAACCTGTCCGTATAGCACTTAAAAGTGACGCAGTCCCGTACAGTATTTCTACTCCTCGTAGAATTCCGTTCCCGCTCATGCCTCAAGTGGAGAAAGAGCTCATGCGCATGAAGTCTATGGGGGTTATTGAAGAGGTTGTTGAAGCAACTGATTGGTGTGCCCCCATTGTTCCAGTTGCAAAGAAAAACGGAAAGGTGCGCATCTGTGTGGACCTGAAAAGGTTGAATGAGGCAGTGAAGAGGGAGAGATTTGTGCTGCCGACACTGGAAGATATAGCCCCGAAGTTGGCTGGGGCGAAGTTCTTTTCCACATTAGACGCTTCTAGCGGCTTTTGGCAGATCCCCCTGGATCCAAAGTGCCGCAAACTGACTACCTTTATCACTCCGGTAGGTCGGTTCTGTTTCTGCAGACTTCCCTTTGGGATATCCTCCGCTCCTGAGATCTTTCAGAGGGAAATGAGTTCTCTCCTGAGTGGCCACGTGGGCACAGCAGTCGTCATGGACGACATTCTAGTGTATGGGTCTACAGTGGAAGAGCATGATCAGCGTTTGAGTTGTGTGCTGCAGGCTATCAAAGAGTCTGGGCTGAAGCTGAATAAAGAAAAATGTCATTTTAGGAAAACTGAATTATGCTACTTTGGGCATATCATCAACGGGGATGGCATCAAGCCGGACCCCGAGAAAATTCGGGCTATCGAACAGATGAAAAGCCCTTCTGATGTACATGAGCTGAGACAGATATTGGGCCTTGTAAATTACGTGGGCAAGTTTCTTCCAGATTTGTCTACAGTTTTGCACCCTATCACAGAGTTGCTTAAGAAAGATGTTGCCTGGGTTTGGGGACCCTCACAAGAAAAAGCGTTCCTGCATGCTAAGTCCCTGCTGGGGTCTGCCCCAGTGCTGGGGTTCTACGACCCTTCAAAAAAGACTGTGGTTAGTGCTGATGCAAGCAGTTATGGGTTGGGGGCTGCACTTCTGCAGCTGAATGACAACAAACTACAGCCCATCGCCTACTGTTCCCGCACACTGACGGCTGCTGAGTCAAAATACGCTCAAATTGAGAAAGAGTGCCTGGCTGCAGTTTGGGCCTGTGAGCGCTTTCAGCGTTATCTAGTGGGTTTGGAGAAATTTAGTCTGGAAACTGACCACAAACCGCTAGTCCCTCTTATCAATTCTTATGACATCGACAAAACACCCTTGAGATGCCAGAGACTTTTAATGAGACTACTCAGGTTCAATGTTCAGGCAGTGCATGTGCCGGGGAAGCAGCTGGTTGTGGCAGATACACTGTCCAGGCTCCCGCTGGCTGCTGCTGAAGAATCCTCCACAGAGTCGGATGTAAAAGTGTATGTTGATTCAGTTCTGGCCTCTAAGTCCATTTCTTCAAGGAAACTGGAAGAGATAAAGAAAGAGACATATTTGGACACAGATCTGCAAGAAGTTATAAGGTACATAAGAGATGGCTGGCCCGAGAGCCGGGCAGCCTGGATGTCTTTAAATGCTTACCAGCCAGAGAGGTCGCAGCTCACGGAGCTGGAGGGGTTGGTGCTGTTCCAAGACCGTATTGTAATTCCTGTCAGCATGAGGAAGGAGATGTTGAACAGGATACACGATGGGCACTTAGGCATCACAAAGTGCAGAGAAAGAGCAGCTACAGCTGTGTGGTGGCCTGGGATCAGCTCCGACATTGCAAATCATGTGTCTAAATGTGCCTTTTGCCGGGAACGCCGGCCTACTCAGAGAAGGGAGCCCTTAATGTCTACTCCGCTGCCTGCGGGGCCGTGGCAGAAAATAGCTGCTGATTTGTGCGAACTGCACGGGAAAAAGTTTCTTGTTGTTATCGACTACTATTCCAGGTATTTGGAAATAGCACCCCTGAATGATATCACAAGTCAGGCCGTTATCATTCGCCTGAAGAGCTTGTTCGCCCGCTGGGGCATTCCAATGGAGCTGGTGAGTGATAATGGCATGCAGTTCGCTTCTACAGAGTTCAGTGCTTTCAGCAGGGAATATGATTTTGTACATTCCACGTCAAGTCCACATTATCCGCAGGCCAACGGAATGGCTGAAAGGGCAGTTCAAACAACAAAATTCATTCTAAAGCAATCTGAACCGTACCTAGCCCTCTTGTCATACAGGGCGACGCCCATTCAAGCCACCGGGTTTAGCCCGGCACAGCTGATGCTAGGACGCCAGATTCGCACCACTTTACCCTCAGTGGGTGTCTTCAAGCCGCCTGGCCCTGTTCCTCGGGACGAAGTCCTTAGGAGGGATGAAGAGGCCAAAAAGGGTTATCGTTTCTTCTACGACAGGAGACATTCTGTCAGGCCTTTACAGGAACTGAAAGCGGGCCAAAGTGTCAGAATTAAACTGGATGATGAGAAGAAATGGAAGACGCCTGCTACGGTAGTGGGCCGCTCTCCAGAACCAAGGTCTTACACAGTCCTTACAGAGGGAGGGACGGTTACACGCCGTAACCGAAGACATCTTCAGCCTGTACCTGAGAGTCTGGAACCGGATACCTCAGTACCACCGCCGGTGGGATCTCCTGTTCTAAGAGAGGTGCCTTCCCCTCAGCAAGATCATAGCGGGGATATATCTTTGCCTCCAGCAGACTCTTGTTCACCATCTTCTGTATCAGAGGACAGTTCATGCAAAGTTACATCAAGCGGAAGAGTGGTGAGGCTTCCGGCCCGATACAGGGACTGACTTTAGCTAGAACAGTGACCGGAAGTATGGGCAGAATAATCCCATGGTCACTGTGGACTAGGGTAGTCTACCCCGATGTCCAAGTCAGGATGTAATTCATTTGTTCATGTTTTCTAATCTATCTGTTCTTATAATGTTCTAAAACAAAATGTTGTTGTATACCCTGTTGGTGTACCTTGTTATTTAATATATGCGAATGTATGCTTTGCCTTTGAAAAAGGGGAAGATGTGATGATAGCAGGATGTGATGTCACTAGCATGTGGGCGGGGCTTAGGTCCGGTGTCTGTGTGGCAGTTAGTTTAGTACAATCAACCTGTCTGGATGTGTATTGCTATGCTCTGTAATAAAATAGAGTTGTACCATCATTGCCGTGTCCTGCATATGTCCTGCATCTCATGACAGCTTTTATTTCCTCCTCACTCCATGCACAGCACTTTCCATTGCTGTAAAACACACAACTGCACACATATTTCAATTGTGTTTCACTAGAGATATCATTCTGTCATAATCAGGGTATTTGCATCACTTAATAATAACATCCATGAAAATAATATTGTTGGTTTCAAGCACTCTGTATAAATCTAAAATCACATAAGGATATCTCAAGGTGTCTATTATATGCATTTGTATACATAAAGTACAGATATTGTATGGGAATCTGTTTGTATGCATAAAGGTGGGTGCACATCTAGATTTTATGACAAGACAGGAGGCTTCATATTTTGCATCAAATCTTTACTGAATCCAAACAGCAGCAAAGAAAACATACAGAGAAAAAAATAACAATTTAGTAGCAAGGCTGCACCAATCAGCACATAGCAGTCTAATAAACTGTAATGAACATGTCCAGCACTTCCTCTTTTCTTTGCTGCTTCCAGACAGCAAGGTCATGTATATTTTTCTCCTTATTCTATTGCAATTAGATTCTTGCATATTTTTTTGTTCTTATCTTCATTTGAATGTATTTGTTATATTACTATGGTTTGCTTTTCGTTTTGATTTCTGTGTTTAGCTGGCTAAATATTCTGAATTTAAATGTGAAACTTTATTAGCTGTATATGTAAATACTGTGTTTTACCAGAACAACGATGCATCAGTCTAGCAGCTGAAATACTATATACTGTACATGGTATGCTTTGTGAGTGTAATATCAATGTCTAAATGTTCCGTGACCAGAGCATCGCTCTTTCCTACATTAATATCCTTTTACACTGATAAGGCATTTGATAAGGTTGAATCGTTTTAAATGCATTTAAGCATGTTTGTTTAATCAACTTACTGTATTGTTTTAAAGAAGCAATCAAATGGTGTTAAGCATTAACTCTCTATTAGCTCTGTAAGCTGTATTTTTGGTATATTATATATATATATTTCTAGGTTATTTTCCCACAATCATTGTATTCATTGGTGGAAGTGGCACTCTTACTTAGTGATCAAGAAGTTTCATTTACCGCTCCGGTAGGGGCACTTTCATTCATGAAAGTTTAAATTGCAGCACAGTTTTACAAATACTTACCTTTCTCTTGAGCAAAGCTGGATCGCCAATCCCCCGCCGGCTTCTCCTGCTGTACTTACACAGCAATGACGAAACCGTCTTCCTCCAATCATGGCATGGCCTCACGAGATGGACGCTCTGAGGTTGGAAGCCATGATTGGAGGAAGACGGTTTTTTCATTGGTGACGTAAGTACAGGGGAACTGCGGGCGGGGGATCGGCGATAATATTAGTATTTTTATTAGTATTAGTCATAGTATTTTTAAAAACCGGGCACTAATCCATAAAAATTTACATTCACTTTAAGGCTAACCCATAAATATTTCTTAGGATGTGTGGAGGTCCATGGTCTGTGGTTAATAACAATACGGATACACTTAGCTCTGCATAACAACCAAAGAACAATATCATTATTGTAACTGGATGATATCACAGCATACGTGACCAATCATACTCTATGGGGCGGGGTTAGGAAACTCCTATAACTCACAACTTATACTTTGATCAATGTTAAACTGATGTAAAGGTTTTTATATTGTAATTGCAAAATTCTATCTGTAAAAAATCTTATAATATAAAAAAATATAAAAAATGTTAGTAAGTGAACTTACTTCACATTTGGTCGACAAAATCACAATGAGCTGAAAGATACAGTATATCCAACTTTGGAAGAAAAACTACCTAGATGTTGTGCCAAGTTAATGATATAACCGGAAGGACAGCACACACTGCTTGACACATCGGGTCTTTGAAGTCCCGAAAAGTTCAACTGAGTGACCATTGGCATTGACCCTTGCACAGCAGAGTAAATCACAAGAAAAAATGATTGATCAACTTTGTCATTACAGTTTGAAATATAACATTGATGATAATACAACTGAAAGCAATACCATTGATCTTTGACACTTACTTCACTAATTATTGTATCTGCTGGCAATGAAAATATAACTGCTATGTAAGAATGTTTTAGTGTAGATTTTTTTCTCCATTTAGCTCAGTGTTAAATAGTAGTTATTGTGCATTATATAGAAATATGAAGCTTAAAAATCAGTTACTCAAGTTTATCCATTTTCTTTGCCCTCAAGTACACTTTTTATGTGAAATAAAAATGCAAACAGTGATTTTAAAACAAAGTACTTTATGTATGACTGATGCACTTAATGCAATTATTCTATAATTTTTGAAAATTATGAAAGTAATAATTAAGTTTTTCATTATCCAATACCAGTCTAAACTTTTGCTTATTAGATTGAAAAATATACCTCAGTCAAGTTATTTTCTATACTTTCCAATCAATTAGAGTTTTTTTGTGGAGTTTTGAAATTGTATGCTATCTCAAACCTTAAAATAAACAACAATAGCTTTTGCTTTTTATTTTTAGACCTTTTTTTAGATTTTGCAACACAAACTCTCTTGAGATACTTTGCATTGAGACAGTTTAATAACTGGAATCCAATTAATTAAGAAATAACACTATTTCAGATGTTTCAATTTATGTCATTTAAAACACATTTACCTTTCAGCTTTTTACCTGGTTTTGTCTAAATTAAAAATAGAAACATGCTTACTACACACAATTATTTCCTGGTTTAGTATAAATACTCAAAATAATTAAAATACTAAAACCTGTAAATACAAGTAAAATCACTTTAGATTGTTTATGTATGATTTCCATTACCTATTTTAATGTATCAAAATGTTATTTAAGAAATTGTGCCAAATGATATAAACTTGTACTACTAGCATGTCATGAATTTATATTATTAGTGAACTAACATCTTACTTTGAAACATAATAGTCATTAATATCAAATCAATACGTTTATTTTTTTTTAACTTTTTTGACCACATACAGTATATGTTAGGAAACCCCCATAGAACATCCCAGTAAGAAACATAGATCTTATTTTATATTCCATATGTAATATATGTGGTTTAATTATACCTAATATCCATGTTTCTAGTGGATTTGAATTGCATGAGTTGGATATGACAATTTTGGAAAGCAATATTTAGATTACAAGTGGAGCGTTATTTACCACTTCTGCTAGATCGGTAATTGTGCTAGAAGAAAACTTTTAACGTACGTTGGGTTGCACTGGAATTATGAGTCGAAAGTAAAAACTTATCGCACTCGTGCTAACCCAATGTGCGCAAACAAGTGACTTCTAGTGCAATTAGATTTTTGCACAAAAAGATAACCTCTTCCCCCATGGAAATCAATGGAGAAAAAAAGTGGTACAAATACCTCCCGACATAAAAATATGAAAATTTCCCATTCCAATGTCCTGCAAATAGCAGAATATGTTCTATTTATTAAAAAATACATAGTTATATATATATATATATATATATATATATATATATATATATATATTATATATGTTGGTATTTGGTATAATGTATTTGTACACCTATATATATACATAATTATATACAGGGCTCAAAATTTTCACTAGCCCACTAACCATTGGCGAGTGGAAATTTAATGGTATTGAGTGAAAGTTAGTTAGTGAATGTTAAATCTGAGGTCTGGTGGTTTCCTGTAAGTAGCAAAGTTGGCAAATTAGGCTCCATGTATGAAGCGGCGACAGCTGCTCCAGAGCCACTGCGGGGCAGGTTCACACATACGAGCCTGCTTCCCGCAATATAAGAAGCAGTAGTCATTAGACTGCTGTTTCTTACATTCTTTACCACCTCTGAGGTGGCGAAGAGAAATCAGAGAGCTCGCTCTCTGTGACTGACAGTCCCTTCACTCGTGCAATTGGTCGCTTGAATAAAGGGGCGGGCATGCACACTCATGGGAGTGTGTAATTATACATAAAGGCCAGCAGATGCACAGATCCGCTGCCATATGCAACGAAGGAGGGCGGACAGATTCGCAAGTTGAGAAGCTGTCAGCCTGCTTTTTAATACATGGGGCCCATTGTATTTGCAGAATGTGCATTGCTATTGCAGCACTAACAAACACACATGTTGAACTGTGTGATAAAACTATTATTTAAAGGGATATTATATGTCCATGAAAATGCAAGGATGTGTTATTCCTCTAGGGCTGTAGAGGCCTCATTAGTGCTTAGACTGTTACTTCTGAGAGGGTAAATGGGCAGAGGGAGAGATTGGAGAGGGAAAGTGATAGTAGTGGAGATGAAGGTAGAGTTAAAAGAGAATGGAGAAAAAAAGAGTGAAAAGATATGAGAGAGGGTTAGGAAAGAGTGTAAAGAGAAGGCATGGCCTTGGAGAGAAGGGAGAGAATTTAAGGAGAAATTGAAGAGACGAGGGAGTCGAGAAAGATAGTTAAAGTGATATGATACCCATTTTTTTTTCATGATTCAGTTAGAGCATGCAATTTTAAGAAATTTTCTAATTTACTCCTATTAACTATTTTTCTTTGTTCTCTTGGTATGCTTTGTTAAATGAGCAGCAATGCACTACTGGCTGCGGACTTAACACATGTGTAAGCCAATGACAATCGTTTATATATATGCATCCACCAATCAGCAGCTAGAACCTAGGTTCTTTGCTGCTCCTGAGCTTTCATAGATAAACCCTTCAGCAAAGAATTACAAGAGAAGGAAGCAAATTAAATAATAGAAGTAAATTGGAAAGTTGTTTAAAATTGTATGCTCTATCTAAATCATAAAAGAAAATGTTTGTGTTTCATGTTCTTTAAGAGTGAGAAGTTCTGCTATGCCCTCCCATGGATGTCAGCATTCTCTGTATTCTCTCAGTTCAACAACTTCCTTTTTCTATCCAGCTGTTGTCTCCCCAAAACCTCTAGTTGATGTTTCTAACTGCTATGAACTTATTTTTTGTTAATGTATTACTGATGTAGCATTATTTAATTTATTATGGTATAAAATAAAAATAATATTAAAAATGTTTTACAATGGCTAAACATATGCAAGGAGGGGGTAAAGTAGTGGGTGGGGTGTGGTTGGGATTAGAAGTGGCGAGTAACATTTTGTCCTTGCTAGTAGCTTTGGACTTGACATTTTGAGCACTGATTATATATAGGTATAGATATATACAGAGATATATACAGAGATTTATATATACATATATATATATACATATAGGAATATTATATATACATATAGGAATATATATTTAAAAATACAAAGAACATATTCTGATATGTGAAGAACATTGAAATGTCAAATATTTACAGTAAATATATACTATAAAGCTTCATTAAAAATTTATATTACCGAAATATGGTTTTATATGTTTTCATCTACTTATTTGCAAAGGGCTTTAACACACTTTATATATATATATATATATATATATATATATATATATATATATATATATACATTTGTATTTATGTGTTTATATGTAGTGATGTTGCGAACTGTTTGCGGGAGAACAGTTCCCGGCGAACATAGCTTGTTCGCGTTCCCCGCTGCGGTCCGCCCCCTATGTGTCATCATTGAGGAAACTTTGACCCTGTATCTCACAGCCTTCAGACACATTTGAGCCAATCAGCAGCAGACACTCCCTCACAGACCCTCCCAGCTCCTTGGCAGCAGCCATTTTAGATTCATTACGATCCTGCTTTCTTAGTGAGAGGAGGTTTAGTGTTGCTGCTGCTGACATTATAGGGAAATAGATAGCTAGGCTAGTGTATTTAGTGTCCACTACAGTCCTGAAGGACTCATCTAATCTCTGCTGTAAGGACAGCACCCCAAAAAGCCCTTTTTAGGGCTATAACTTCATTCGTTTTGTTTTTTTTTATTTGTAATTTTATTTGCATTTGCCTGGCTTTCAGCCTGTGTGTGAGGCTCACAGCATATACTGTGATTAGTCCCACCACTGATATCTGCTTAACATTAGTGCAAATTTAACCAACAAAACTTTTAAATCATTTTGCTAGTGTAATCTAATTTCATTTTCTATCAGGCCTGTGTCTCAGACTCACACAGCATATACTGTGGTTAATTGCTCTGTGCCAGCCACCACTCATATCTGCTTAACATTAGTGTAAATTTAAACAACAAAACTTTTAAATCATTTTGCTAGTGTAATCTAATTTCATTTTCTATCAGGCCTGTGTGTCAGGCTTACACAGCATATATTGTGGTTAACTGCTGTGCCAGCCACCACTCATATCTGCTTAACATTATTGTAAATTTAAAAAGAAAAACTTTTAAATCATTTTGCTAGTGTAATCTAATTTTATTTTCCATCAGGCCTGTGTGTTAATTTAATTTTAGTTGCCAGGCCAGCCTGGCTGCCATTAGTGCCAGCCTGTGTGTCAGGCTGCCAGCATATACTGTGCCTACTTCCATCCTCAGTGCCAGTCCACCACTCCTATCTGGTGTAACATTAGTTTAAATTTTGTAAAAAAAAAAACTTTTACATCAGTCTTCTAGTGTTATTTAATTTTAGTTGCCAGGCCAGCCTGCCACTAGTGCCAGCCTGTGTGTCAGGTTGCCAGCACATACTGTGCCTACTTCTATCCTGAGTGCCATCACTCCTATCTGTTGTAACATTAGTGTAACTTTTTTTAAAAAAAAAACTTTTACATCAGTCTGCTATTGTTATTTAATTGCAGTTGCCTGTCTGCCAGCGTGTGTGCCAGGCCCACTTTCCAACTAGTGCCACGAATCATATTTGTTATAACAGTAGTGTAAATATTTTAAATAAAAACTTTTTTGACTGTGAATCATCAGTCTGCTAGTGCAATTGAATTGCAGTTGCCTGCCTGCCAGCATGTGTGCCAGGCCCACTTGCCAACTAGTGCCACCAATCATATTTGTTATAACAATATTGTAAATATTTAAAATAAAAACTTTTTTGACTGAGAAACATCAGTCATCTAGTGTAATCTAATTGCAGTTGCCTGCCTGCCAGTGTATGTACCAGGCCTACTTGCCAACTAGTGCCACCAATCATATTTGTTATAACAGTATTGTAAATATTTAAAATAAAAACTTTTTTTGACTGAGAAACATCAGTCATCTAGTGTAATCTAATTGCAGTTGCCTTCCTCCCAGCGTGTGTGCCAGGCCCACTTGCCAACTAGTGCCACCAATCATATTTGTTATAAAAGTAGTGTAAATATTTTTTTTAAAAAAATTTGACTTTGAAACATCAGTCTGCTAGTGTAATCTAATTGAAGTTGCCTTCAATCTATCTATCAAATCTATCTATCTCATGGTTGTGCAAATGGACTGTTTGTGGTTGTTTGCGGTGCGTTACACAGGGAGTTTGGTCTGTCACTGTGAAGCGGGCGTAACCCTTACACTACCTGATCGATACAACATCATACCTGATGTTTTAAAGCACGTTATTCCAAACAATTTAGGAATGTTAGGTGATTTAGGCCCTTTATGGGTTAAAACCAAACTCTGCATCAACTATGTAATTTTCCGTGGGAGTTTTGCCATGGATCCCCCTCTGGCATGCCACAGTCCAGGTGTTAGTCCCCTTGAAACAACTTTTCCATCACTATTGTGGCCAGAAAGAGTCCTTGTGGGTATTAAAGTTCGCCTGCCTTTTGAAGTCAATGACGGTTCGCCAGTTCGCGAACATTTGCGGAAGTTTGAGTCCGCCGTTCGCGAACCTAAATTTTTAGGTTCGCAACATCACTATTTATATGTGTATATATGTCTGTAAATACATATATACACATATAAATACATAAATATGTATATGTATTATCTCAATGTTAAAGTCATTTGGCTGCATTTTCTTTTTCTTTCTAACTCCTGAGATCTCATATCTTTGAGCCCTTATAGAATTTGTGTGCAATACAGGTATATATATATATATATATATTTGATAATTTTAATTAGATGGGATTATTATGAGTGTAACTGTACTTTGCAATGTTTTTTTTTATGTGTTTTGTGCAACTTTTTTATTTTGCAAAACAGATAACCACAGCTCTGTGAACACGGTAATGATTCTTACGTAAATTACAATTTAACCTGGCTGCAAACAATCACGAAAACCCTTGCACAAACGATTGCTTGTAATCTGGCTCAATGTATTTTAATGAACCTTTTTTTTTATTATTATTTGACAAAGAAAAGTACATTTCATTCTTTCACTGAACAAGTTACATTTACAACATTTCAGTTGCTCACACCCTGCAGCTCTATTTCTCCCCCCTGGCTGAGCCATTGATTCTACCACATATGAGTTAAAGGTAATAGATATAACTTTCCTCATATCATCCCATAAAGATTAACTTTTAGTTTCCCTCCAGTCTTTAGACATTGATCCATGTGGAAAACAGAGCCAGGAACCTACATTGGAACAGAATTTGGAATGGTGCAGCTATGCTGGAGCTGACATGAATGACAATCAATATCTTTTAACTGTGGCAGAGTATGGGGTTATCTGTTACTTTATGCTGTGCAAAAAGCTAATTCTGTTTTTATGTTTTCAAAAATATCAATTTTGTAGCTATACATTGGTGTTTTATTGAAACTCTAAACTGACAGTGGTCACATTACTTAAAGGGATATGAAACCCACATTTTTCTGTCATGATTAAGATATAGCATATTTTACATTTCAATGTTCTCCACATATAATTTTATATATATATATACCTATCCACACACACTATATATATATATATATACACCTATCCACACACACACTATATATATATATATATATATATATATATATATATATATAATCAAGATAAGGATAAGCACTCACTGGATTTAAATACAATAATTATTTATTGGTAGTGACGTTTCGGGGCATTCACCCCTTCCTCAGTCTGAGGAAGGGGTGAATGCCCCGAAACGTCACTACCAATAAATAATTATTGTATTTAAATCCAGTGAGTGCTTATCCTTATCTTGATTGAATATCCTGCTAAGCACCCTGATCTCTGTTTGGGTTGGCGAGTGAGAGTGCACTTACTTGGAGTCTGTATATATATATATATATATATATATATATATATACCTATCCACACACACTATATATATATATATATATATATATATATATACCTATACTAACACACTATATATATATATATATATACCTATACACACAAACTATATATATATATATATATATATATATATATATATATACCTATACACACACAATATATATATATATATATATATATATATATATATACCTATACACACACACTATATATATATATATATATATATATACCTATACACACACTATATATATATATATATATATATATATATATATATATATATATATATCTCAATATCTATTTAAAGATACAAATAATATTTTCTCCTAAAAAGAACATTGGAATGTTAAATATTTACAGTAAATACAGAATAAAACACATTAATACATATTTATGTTGTGTTTGGTGCAACTTTTATTTTAGCCCTAACCCTTTACTCAAGGTCTTCAGATGCGTGAACCCGATGCGCGTTAAATTCGGATATGCTTGAGCTAACGTGTTTACATTCAACTTGTAATACGTGCGCAAATTAATGCGCCCATGATATTGCTATGTAATCTAACCACTTGTAATCTAGCCCACTGATCTATGTCTCTTTGCTGAGTTATAACTAGATTTCAGCTATTTTTTTCCTTTATTTCACTGTTCACTGAGCAAAAAGGCGATTTTGTTAACAACTTATTCTATGAGAGCAAACAGATAGCCTGCAACCTTTATATTGTCAAATCCACATACTAATTTGCCTCAACCTATCCTATAGCAGTCAAAATTGGAATCCACATGGACAGATTTCAATTCTGAATATAAGCATTTTTGTAATATACATGTTTTAGCAAAAATGCATCTGATAAAAGCTATAGCTGTTTCAAAAGTGTATTTAAGTATGCACCGTGCACCAGCATATTAAACACAGCACTTTCTCAGAGAGCCTAAAGTGCTTGTACCATCCTGTAATGACTCAATTTGTTAATTGCTGACATGATACAAGCCCATCTGGCACCTCTGAGCAGCTGCAGTATTTAAAATGCTGGTGCACTGAGAATATCTAGCTATGCTTCATAGGCACGTGCAGAGAAAAATGTTAACACTAAAACAGTGATATTTTTAATCGAAGCATTTTTTCCGATACATGCATATTGTAAATGTGTTTCTATTGATTTATGTTTAGTTAAATTTTGACCGGAATGTCCCTTTAAGTAAAAAAGTCTGCTTTAAAGGGACAGTCAACACCAGAATGTGTGTTGTTTAAAAAGAAAGATAATCCCTTTATTACCCATTACCCAGTTTTGCATAACCAACACAGTTATAATAATACACGTTTTACCTCTGTAATTATCTTGTATCTAAGCTTCTGCTGACTGCCCCCTTATTTCAGTTCTTTTGACAGACATGCAGTTTATTCAATCAGTGCTCACTCCAAGGTCACTTTACGTGCATGAGCTCAAAGTTATCTATATGAAACATGTGAACTAATGCCCTCTAGGGGTCAAAATGTATTCAGATTAGAGGCAGTCTTCAAGGTTTAAGAAATTAGCATATGAACCTCCTAGTTTTAGCTTTCAACTAAGAATACCAAGATAACAAAGCAAAATTGGTGATAAAAGTAAATTGGGAAGTTGTTTAAAATTGCATGCCCTATTTAAAACATGAAAGTTTTTTTTGGACTTGACTGTCCCTTTAACTACATATAAAACATCTAATTTCTCCAACATTGGTGTGTCCGGTCCACGGCGTCATCCTTACTTGTGGGATATTCTCTTCCCCAACAGGAAATGGCAAAGAGTCCCAGCAAAGCTGGTCACATGATCCCTCCTAGGCTCCGCCCACCCCAGTCATTCTCTTTGCCGTTGCACAGGCAACATCTCCACGGAGATGGTTAAGAGTTTTTTGGTGTTTAAATGTAGTTTTTATTCTTCTATCAAGTGTTTGTTATTTTAAAATAGTGCTGGTATGTACTATTTACTCTGAAACAGAAAAGGATGAAGATTTCTGTTTGTAAGAGGAAGATGATTTTAGCAGACAGTAACTAAAATCGATTGCTGTTTCCACACAGGACTGTTGAGATGAAGTAACTTCAGTTGGGGGAAACAGTTAGCAGACTTTTCTGCTTAAGGTATGACTAGCCATATTTCTAACAAGACCATGTAATGCTGGAAGGCTGTCATTTCCCCTCATGGGGACCGGTAAGCCATTTTCTTAGTCAAACATAAAAGAATAAAGGGCTTAAAAAAGGGCTTAAAAACTGGTAGACATTTTTATGGGCTAAAACGATTGCTTTATTGGGGCATATTATGCAGATTCTAGCTAATAATTGGCATTATAATCTTGGGGAACGTTTAAAAAACGGCAGGCACTGTGTTGGACACCTTTTTTAGTCTGGGGGCCTTTCTAGTTATAGACTGAGCCTCATTTTCGCGCCATTACTGCGCAGTTGTTTTTGTAGAGCAAGGCATGCAGATGCATGTGTGAGGATCTAAGAATCACTAAAAAAGCTTCTAGAAGGCGTCATTTGGTATCGTATTCCCCTCTGGGCTTGGTTGGGTCTCAGCAAAGCATATAGCTGGGACTGTATAGGGGTTAAATTTGAAAACGGCTCCGGTTCCGTTAATTTAAGGGTTAAAGCTCTGAAATTTGGTGTGCAATACTTTTAATGCTTTAAGACACTGTGGTGAAATTTTGGTGCAATTCCTTCATACTTTTTCACATATTCAGTAATAAAGTGTTTTCAGTTTGAAATTTAAAGTGACAGTAACGGTTTTATTTTAAAACGTTTTTTGTGCTTTGTTGACAAGTTTAAGCCTGTTTAACATGTCTGTACCATCAGATAAGCTATGTTCTATATGTATGAAAGCCAATGTGTCTCCCCATTTAAATTTATGTGATAATTGTGCCATAGTGTCCAAACAAAGTAAGGACAGTAATGCCACATGTAATGATATTGCCCAAGATGATTCCTCAAATGAGGGGAGTAAACATGATACTACATCATCCCCTACTGTGTCTACACCAGTTATGCCCACACAGGAGGCCCCTAGTACATCTAGTGCGCCAATACTTATTACCATGCAACATTTAACGGCTGTAATGGATAACTCCATAGCAAATCTTTTATCCAAAATGCCTACTTATCAGAGAAAGCGCGATTGCTCTGTTTTAAACACTGAAGAGCAAGAGGACGCTGATGATAACTGTTCTGACATACCCTCACACCAATCTCAAGGGGCCATGAGGGAGGTTTTGTCTGATGGAGAAATCTCAGATTCAGGAAAAATTTCTCATCAAGCTGAACCTGATGTTGTGACATTTAAATTTAAATTAGAACATCTCCGCGCACTGCTTAAGGAGGTGTTATCTACTCTGGATGATTGTGACAATTTGGTCATTCCAGAGAAATTATGTAAGATGGACAAGTTCCTAGAGGTTCCGGTGCCCCCCAACGCTTTTCCTATACCCAAGCGGGTGGCGGACATAGTAAATAAAGAGTGGGAAAGGCCCGGCGTACTTTTTGTTCCCCCCCCCTATATTTAAGAAATTATTTCCTATAGTCGACCCCAGAAAGGACTTATGGCAGACAGTCCCCAAGGTCGAGGGGGCGGTTTCTACTCTAAACAAACGCACTACTATTCCTATCGAAGATAGTTGTGCTTTCAAAGATCCTATGGATAAAAAATTAGAGGGTTTGCTTAAAAAGATTTTTGTACAGCAAGGTTACCTTCTACAACCAATTTCATGCATTGTTCCTGTCACTACGGCAGCGTGTTTCTGGTTCGAGGAACTAGAAAAGTCGCTCAGTAAAGAATCTTCGTATGAGGAGGTTATGGACAGAGTTCAAGCACTTAAATTGGCTAACTCTTTTGTTTTAGATGCCGCTTTGCAATTAGCTAGATTAGCGGTGAAAAATTCAGGGTTTGCTATCATGGCGCGCAGAGCGCTTTGGCTAAAGTCTTGGTCAGCGGATGTGTCTTCCAAGACAAAATTGCTTAATATTCCTTTCAAAAGTAAAACATTATTTGGACCTGATTTGAAAGAGATTATTTCAGACATCACTGGGGGAAAGGGCCACACCCTCCCACAGGATAGGTCTTTTAAGGCTAAAAATAAGCCTAATTTTCGTCCCTTTCGCAGAAACGGACCAGCCTCTAATTCTGCATCCTCTAAGCAAGAGGGTAATACTTCACAACCCAAACCAGCCTGGAAACCAATGCAAGGCTGGAACAAGGGTAAGCAGGCCAAGAAGCCTACCACTGCTACCAAAACAGCATGAAGGGATAGCCCCCGATCCGGGACCGGATCTAGTGGGGGGCAGACTTTCTCTCTTTGCTCAGGCTTGGGCAAGAGATGTTCAGGATCCTTGGGCGCTAGAAATAGTTTCTCAAGGTTATCTCCTGGAATTCAAGGAACTACCCCCAAGGGGAAGGTTCCACAGGTCTCAATTATCTTCAAACCAAATAAAGAGACAGGCATTCTTACATTGTGTAGAAGACCTGTTAAAGATGGGAGTGATACATCCAGTTCCAATAAGAGAACAAGGAATGGGATTTTATTCCAATCTGTTCATAGTTCCCAAAAAAGAGGGAACATTCAGACCAATTTTGGATCTAAAGATCCTAAACAAATTTCTCAGGGTACCATCGTTCAAAATGGAAACTATTCGAACGATCCTACCTACTATCCAGGAAAATCAATTTATGACTACCGTGGATTTAAAGGATGCGTACCTACATATTCCTATCCACAAGGAACATCATCAGTTCCTAAGGTTCGCTTTTCTGGACAAGCATTACCAGTTTGTGGCACTTCCATTCGGATTAGCCACTGCTCCAAGGATTTTCACAAAGGTACTAGGGTCCCTTCTAGCGGTTCTAAGACCAAGGGGCATTGCAGTAGTACCTTACTTGGACGACATCCTGATTCAAGCGTCGTTCCTGTCAAAAGCAAAGGCTCATACGGACATCGTCCTAGCCTTTCTCAGATCTCACGGATGGAAGGTGAACAAAGAAAAAAGTTCTCTGTCTCCGTCAACAAGAGTTCCCTTCTTGGGAACAATAATAGATTCCTTAGAAATGAGGATTTTTCTGACAGAGGTCAGAAAATCAAAACTTCTAAGCTCTTGTCAAGTACTTCATTCTGTTCCTTGTCCTTCCATAGCGCAGTGCATGGAAGTAATAGGATTGATGGTTGCAACAATGGACATAGTTCCTTTTGCACGAATTCATCTAAGACCATTACAACTGTGCATGCTCAGACAGTGGAATGGGGATTATACAGACTTGTCTCCGATGATTCAAGTAGATCAAAAGACCAGAGATTCACTCCGTTGGTGGCTGACCCTGGACAATCTGTCACAGGGAATGAGCTTCCGCAGACCAGAGTGGGTCATTGTCACGACCGACGCCAGTCTAGTGGGCTGGGGCGCGGTCTGGGAATCCCTGAAAGCTCAGGGTCTATGGTCTCGGGAAGAGTCTCTTCTCCCGATAAACATTCTGGAACTGAGAGCGATATTCAATGCTCTCAGAGCTTGGCTTCAACTAGCAAAGGCCAAATTCATAAGGTTTCAGTCAGACAACATGACGACCGTTGCATATATCAATCATCAGGGGGGAACAAGGAGTTCCCTGGCGATGAAAGAAGTGACCAAGATAATTCAATGGGCGGAGGATCACTCCTGCCACTTGTCTGCGATCCACATCCCAGTAGTGGAAAATTGGGAAGCGGATTTTCTGAGTCGTCAGACATTCCATCCGGGGGAGTGGGAACTCCATCCGGAAATCTTTGCCCAAATAACTCAATTATGGGGCATTCCAGACATGGATCTGATGGCGTCTCGTCAGAACTTCAAGGTTCCTTGCTACGGGTCCAAATCCAGGGATCCCAAGGCGACTCTAGTAGATGCACTAGTAGCACCTTGGACCTTCAACCTAGCTTATGTATTCCCACCGTTTCGTCTCATTCCCAGGCTGGTAGCCAGGATCAATCAGGAGAGGGCCTCGGTGATCTTGATAGCTCCTGCGTGGCCACGCAGGACTTGGTATGCAGACCTGGTGAATATGTCATCGGCTCCACCATGGAAGCTACCTTTCAGACAGGACCTTCTTGTTCAGGGTCCATTCGAACATCCGAATCTGGTTTCCCTCCAACTGACGGCTTGGAGATTGAACGCTTGATTTTATCAAAGCGTGGGTTTTCAGATTCTGTAATAGATACTCTGATTCAGGCTAGAAAGCCTGTAACTAGAAAAATTTACCATAAAATATGGAAAAAATATATCTGTTGGTGTGAATCTAAAGGATTCCCATGGAACAAGATAAAAATTCCTAAGATTCTATCCTTTCTACAAGAAGGTTTGGAGAAAGGATTATCTGCAAGTTCTCTAAAGGGACAGATCTCTGCTTTATCTGTTTTACTTCACAAAAGACTGGCAGCCGTGCCAGATGTTCAAGCATTTGTTCAGGCTCTGGTTAGGATCAAGCCTGTTTACAGACCTTTGACTCCTCCCTGGAGTCTAAATCTAGTTCTTTCAGTTCTTCAAGGGGTTCCGTTTGAACCTTTACATTCCATAGATATTAAGTTACTATCTTGGAAAGTTTTGTTTTTAGTTGCAAGTTCTTCTGCTAGAAGAGTTTCAGAGTTATCTGCTCTGCAGTGTTCTCCGCCCTATCTGGTGTTCCATACAGATAAGGTGGTTTTGCGTACTAAGCCTGGTTTTCTTCCGAAAGTTGTTTCCAACAAAAATATTAACCAGGAGATAGTTGTACCTTCTTTGTGTCCGAATCCAGTTTCAAAGAAGGAACGTGTGTTACACAATTTGGACGTAGTCCGTGCTCTAAAATTCTATTTAGAGGCTACTAAAGATTTCAGACAAACATCTTCCTTGTTTGTTGTTTATTCTGGTAAAAGGAGAGGTCAAAAAGCGACTTCTACCTCTCTTTCCTTTTGGCTTAAAAGCATTATCCGATTGGCTTATGAGACTGCCGGACGGCAGCCTCCTGAAAGAATCACAGCTCACTCCACTAGGGCTTTGGCTTCCACATGGGCCTTCAAGAACGAGGCTTCTGTTGACCAGATATGTAAGGCAGCGACTTGGTCTTCACTGCGCACTTTTGCCAAATTTTACAAATTTGATACTTTTGCTTCTTCGGAGGCTATTTTTGGGAGAAAGGTTTTGCAAGCCGTGGTGCCTTCCATTTAGGTGACCTGATTTGCTCCCTCCCTTCATCCGTGTCCTAAAGCTTTGGTATTGGTTCCCACAAGTAAGGATGACGCCGTGGACCGGACACACCAATGTTGGAGAAAACAGAATTTATGCTTACCTGATAAATTACTTTCTCCAACGGTGTGTCCGGTCCACGGCCCGCCCTGGTTTTTTAATCAGGTCTGATGAATTGTTTTCTCTAACTACAGTCACCACGGTATCATATGGTTTCTCCTATATATATTTCCTCCTGTCCGTCGGTCGAATGACTGGGGTGGGCGGAGCCTAGGAGGGATCATGTGACCAGCTTTGCTGGGACTCTTTGCCATTTCCTGTTGGGGAAGAGAATATCCCACAAGTAAGGATGACGCAGTGGACCGGACACACCGTTGGAGAAAGTAATTTATCAGGTAAGCATAAATTCTGTTTTTTTTCATCAAGGGCAAAGCCAATAGATCATTTACATTTTTTAGTTAAAGGACCATTGCATAAAATAGCATTCAATAGTCAACAAATGCTTAATAAAAAGACAATGCAATGGCACTTATTCTAAATTTGAAATGAGCAGTAAATTTAGATTTTTTTTTCTGACAACATTCAAAACTCCCTTCAATTTTCTTGCCCATTGTGTCATGTGAGAGCTATCAGCAAATTACAGACTCATACAGACATATACACTGTGAACTCTTGCACATGCTGAGTAGAATCTCGTGCCTCAGTACGTATGCATATAAATAGAATTTGCACAATTTGATAAAATAAGTAAATTAGATAGAGCATTGAATTTTAAGCAACTTTCTAATTTACTCCTATTATCATTTTTTCTTTGTTCTCTTGCTATCTTTATTAGAAAAAGCAGTAATCTAAGCTAAGGTGCTGGCCCATTTTTAGTTCAGAACCCTGGATAGCACTCTGATTGGTGGCTACATTTAGCCACCAATCAGCAAGCTCAACCCAGGTGCTGAACCAAAAATTGGCCGGCTCCTAAGCTTACATTTTTGCTTTTCAAATAAAGATAGCAAGAGAATGAATAAAAAATGATACTAGGAGTAAATTAGAAAGTTGCTTAAAACTGCATGCTCTACAATTGTCCCATCCCCCTCTCCCCTCCCCCTCCTTTCACTCTACCTTTCTGCTATTATCCTGTGTCTTACAGCCCTTTCCCTGTCATTTGGTTCCTACATATTCACATTCTCTCTCTCTCCTTTATTGTGTTTTCCTTATTTTCAGTCTCCTGCTTCTTTCTTCTTTTTTCTATTATCTGCTTCTCTTTTAATTTTATCATTACTCTTTCATCTCCCCCTATAACCCTTCCCCCCTTATTTTCCTATTTCATTTCTTCTCCTTCCCCTATAAACCCTCTCTTTTTCTCTATTTCTCCCCTGTCCCAGAGTGTCCCAATCCCACATTCTCTCACTTTCATATTATTCTACCCCCCTCTCACAAAAATGCAAATTTAATTTGCTTGCACTGAGCAGACACTAAGAAGTAGGACCAGTGAAGACCGTCTGTGTCCCAGTCGCCCCTCAGGTGGACAGAATGGGGGTACAGGGAGACAAAGCAAACAGCGTACTCCCCCTATGGGGACAAAAAAGGCTAATCAGGTGCTTCTCCTTCTTTCTCACATCCTGCGTGAGTCCACAGGCAAAGCAACTGGCAAGAGATACAGAAATCTGGGAAAATCAGGATTAAGAGTTTCATGTCTTGGACTTGGTACTTGGGTAACTTTTGCTTCCCAGATCACAGATGAGATTGCAGAAAACCTTCTGAGTATTGCATACGAACATGGGGTGAACCTTTTTGATACTGCAGAAGTGTATGCAGCGGGGAGAGCAGAAAAAACTCTGGGAAATATTCTTAAAAAGAAAGAATGGAGACGCTCCAGTTATGTTGTTACAACCAAAATTTACTGGGGAGGACAGGCAGAAACTGAAAGAGGCCTTTCACGCAAACATATTATTGAAGGTCTCAGATTGTATTTGCAAATCGAATGGATGCTAACAGTCCAATGGAGGAGATTGTTAGAGCCATGACGTTTGTCATCAACCAGGGTATGGCTATGTACTGCAATGGAAATCATGGAAGCATATTCAGTGGCCCGTCAATTTAATCTCATTCCTCCAGTGTGTGAGCAGGCTGAGTATCATCTCTTCCAGCATGAAAAGGTGGAGACTCAACTACCTGAGTTGTATCATACGATAGGTGTTGGTTCTATGACATGGTCTCCGCTGGCGTGCGGTCTAATTACTGGAAAATATTTCAAAAGTGTTCCAGAAAAATCAAGAGCATCATTCAAGGGCTACCACTGGTTGAAGGAAAAAGCAGCAAGTGAAGCAGCACTTAAATATAAAGGAGCTGCATCCTATTGCTGAACGTCTGAACTGCACAGTGACTCAACTGGCTATTGCATGGTGCCTGAGAACTGAAGGGGTTAGCTCTGTACTTCTTGGTGTTTCCAACTCTGATCAGCTACTGGAGAACCTGGGATCCATTCAGGTATTGTCCCAAATGACACCTCAGATAATAGTCGAAATTGACCAGATTCTTGGCAACAAACCCAATATAAAAAAAGATTCCCGAGCATGAGAATCAATCAGGAGCCCCTTGGAACTTCAAGGTGTCCCCCACTCAGGACAAGGGACATACAAAAGCTCACTAGCCTTGTGCATGGTCCCCCATCTGGCAGTGCTGAGAGAGTGGGTGGAGAACTTTACCTAGCAATAAGAGAGGAATATCTGCTGTCTGCTTTAATACTATGGAGTTTTCCCAAGCATTAATTCATGTCACCCTGTGGGGGGAGAATAAGACTAAAAGTGCTCTGTCACCCTATGGGAAGAGGGACAGATATATAGCTCCCTTGTGTACATGTCACATTGCAGGGAGAGGAACAGGCTAGTGCTGTTCTGTTTAAGTCATCCTATAGAAAAATAACCCACTAATGATGCCCTTCTTACTTTTATCCTGTTGGAGGAGGGAAGCTTTAAGTCCTTTTTTTTGCATGTGTGTGCGTCTGTAAGTAAGCACAGACTCATTGTTCACCCTGTCTGTGTTATTCTGTAAAGAGAAAGGGCCGACTTTTACCTCCTTTATATGTTCTTATTGAACCCTTCTACATTACCTTGTAGTGGTCGTGGGAAGAGAATCATAGACTCTTCTGTATTTCTCTCTGTATCACCGTGGGAAGGAGCAACCAACTCATACTTTTTCTCGGACTGATTTGTCCTACAGGAAAGAACCAGACTCATAATTTGTTCTGTTTGTCACACTGAATGTTTGTGTGTGTGTATGGTAGTAACATATTCAAACTCCCTGTCTGGATCAGTTTGTCAAATTGTGGCAGAGGTTAAAGAAAAGAACGTTGTCATACTCACAAATACCTTATATCCCAACCCAACTGTCTAATTGGCATTATATCCAATGGTGTCATCTTGTTCAACATATTATTGATAAAACAGGGACATCTCTTTAACCACGGCTATTGTCACGGCTATATCTGCATGTTCAATTTTAGGAAAAATGGAGCCAGAATCTAACATGTAGGATTATACCGTTACTGCCTGTCTTTGAAAAACCTTTGGGATCCTGTGCTATAAAAAAATGGCTGATGTACTACAAAAAAAAAAAAAAAAAAGAAAACAGAGAAGAAAAAAAAACTGCATGCTCTATCTGAATCATGAAAGACAAAAAATTTGGTTTAGAATACCTTTAATTTTTTACTTTAGTCTTCCTTTCATGGGCTATGTTTTTGGTTAACTGAATTTCTTTTGGCATCAGCAATCTTGTAAAATAAACAATTGTATTGATCTGTAAACAATAGATCATTTCCAGTGACTAAACAAAATAGGAAAGTAAGTACTAAATATATATTAAATGATCAAAACCCACTGTGAAACTGTTAAATCATAGTTTTTCATTGAGACTCGGAACTAGAAAATGCATGCTTTTAAGTGAGTTGTAAAGTTCATCAAACAAAAGCCTGAAAAGAAGTTCCATTAAACAATTTTCAAACTTTGCTCTAAAACGTATTTTGAAAAAAAAAAATCTTTTAAAGTTCTGATAATGGATTTTGTAAAATGAACATTCTTTTTTGACTTCCTTTACAAATACTACTGCTGCTGCATTTCTTGTCTGCGGTAGATTTTTTTAATGTCAGCAATAATTGAAATGCATTTAAAAATAGAAGTAAAAGTGCTATTAACATTCCATTTTGGTAATGATAGTGAAGATTTTTAGATTATATTAGATTTTTAGAGGATGTAATCATGTTAATCTAGAGATGAGTATGGTTCTCTCACCCACATTTTCTACCAAGAACAAAACATCTTAGCGTAGCTGGGGTTTTTTAAAAAATATATCATGACAATAACCATTAAAATGGCTGCCAAAAAAGAAAATAATATGCCGCTGTTTAAAAAGTTTTTTGGTTTTCATTTGGCATTCACCAAATTACAACAGGTAAAGGTTATTTTTTTGGTTCCCGATGAAGTCAACAAGAGCCAAAAAAGGATAAATGTGTCTCAATTTATATTGAACCTATTAATGACTACCAGATTCCGGTATGCTGATACTAATGGACTCAAGTTTTCAGCTAACCCTACTATGAGCTAGATTACAAGTGGAGCGCTATTTAGCATTCCCATTTGCGCATAAACTTTGATAGATGTATTCCTTTTACGTGCATCGTGTTGCACTCGTATTATAAGTTGAAAGTAAAAAGTTAGTGCGCAAGCGAAAACCCAACACGTGCAAACATTTTAAATTCAAATATCATGGCCACGTTAACATATTCCCCCATAAACTTCAATGGAGCACAAAAACTGCAAAAAGAACCCATGCTCAGGAGCTAAGCAGACGACGGTTATTCAAAAGCTCTAAAACCAGCATGAAGTATGACAATTTCACATTCCAATGTTCTTCACATAGAAGAATATGTTCTATTTCTTCTTAAATAAATATTTCGATCTATACATCTGATTATTTTTTTGGTAAAATATGTACATATATATATATATATATATATGTGTGTGTATATATATATATATATATATATCCATATATATATATAGGAAGGAATATCTATTGAAAAATACTTTGAACACATTCCCCTATGTGAAGAATATTGGAACGTGAAATATTTACAGTACATAGACAGTTAAACACTTAAATATAGATATTGCATAATTAAGATTTTCATTTTTTTTAGCTACTTGACTGTAAAGACTCCAAAGCACTTATATATGTCTATATATATGTATGCATATTAGTAAATACATACAGTATATACACACATAAACAAATACACAAACCTGCTCAACGAAGCGATGGTCTACAGGTGGCGAAAAGCAAAATGTCCATAGGCACAGGTAAAACAGGAGAGAGGGTATATGGATCTAGTCCCAATAATATATATCTAGTAGGTTTATACTCACATGCGGCAACCTCTTTTCCCAGTGCGTCTGCACACGCACCTATTACAGATACAAAAGTCCTTAGGATGGAAAAAAAAAGCGCTCCAAGCCTTTATGTAAAAAGTTTAATGCTTTATTCCAAAAAAGTGTTTAAAAACATATAAGATAACAGCGGTCAGCACAAGAAAAGTGCAAAAATACAGGTGACAGAACAGGTGCTCCCAGCAAACGTTTCGTGCAGTTATGCACTTGGTCACTGCTGATTAGTTCACCTGTTCTGTACTCTATTTATAGCCTAAATTATCAAGAAACATGTCGACCTGAATTTTTAATATCAGAATTTTTAATATTAATTGTATAAAAAACATGTAATAATGATTCTCACCTTGGTATGGTTAGACAATATTTGGATATCTAACTGTTATTTATAGTCCTAAAAGACATTGTACTAGCCTAAGAGGAAAACAGGGAGCCTATGACAAGAAACATATTTGTATATAAATAGTTAAACATTGACATTGCAAAGTAATATATGCTAAAAACAAAGACTCACATCATTGAGCAAGCATATCAACCTGTGTCACAAATATTAACGCATGATCCTATAACAAGAGACCTATCATATGTATTTGATATATATAGATTGTACTTGACAAACTGTTATATAGGCTTATCATATTACGGCAATGTACTCTTCTCATATTTAGACCCAAAGGATGGGTTGTCTGGAGATTAAATATCCATTCTTCTTAAATAAATATTTCGATATATACATCTGATTATTTTTTTGGTAAAATATGTACACATATATATGTTTTATTATTATTATTATCAGGTATTTGTAGAGCGCCAACAGATTCTGCAGTGCTGATTATATATAATAATATATAGATATCCAGATATATATATAGGAATATCTATTGAAAAATACTTTGAACACATTCCCCTATGTGAAGAATATTGGAACGTGAAATATTTACAGTATGTAGACAGTTAAACACTTAAATATAGATATTGCATAATTAAGATTTTAATTTTTATTTTAGCTACTTGACTGTAAAGACTCCAAAGCACTTATATATGTCTATATATATGTAAACATATTAGTAAATACATACAGTATATACACACATAAATACATAAATACACATATAAACATATATATACACACACACACACGTTTAGACATGTGCATGCATGTATCTTTATGTTAAAGCCCTTTGCATGCCTTTTTTTTCTAACGCCTGAGACCTAATGTCGTTGAGCCCTTATAACTTTTTAATGCAATTTTTTGAAATAATATTTATCAGACAGTGTTATTATGAGTGTAACTATACTTTTAAATGTATTTTTGATGTGCTTTGTGCCACTTTTTTTTCTTGCACAACAGTTACAAAGAGCTCTGAAGTAACTGTAGTAGTTAAATTTGTTTGCGCTCAAAAGAAAGTGTTTACTTTTGTCTCATAATACGCACACTATTTCAACTGCGCACAAGGAGTGCGCAAAATACCCCTTATCGCTTGTTCATTACAGTTAGTGTGCCCTACATGTACAGGAAAAGAATACTCTGTATATCTAGTAATAAAAAATCTGAAACACTTTTGAAACACAGAAAACACATACAGTGAATAATTAATAAACTCATAAATATTTAAAAATGATCTTAATTCATTAAAAATATCTAAACTGTACCTATACATACATCTTTATAAGAAACCCTTAAACGAGATTGCTCAATTGTAAAGGGTTTTTATAGGGGACAAGTTTGCATGCTAAGTATAAACTCATTCCGGTATTGGAGGTGTGTGGTGATACTAATGTCAGACTCAACTGGCTTCCCCTAAATCTGATAATCTCCCAAACTCAGAAAAAAAGAAAGAACAAAAAAGGGGGATGGGGTGCGCTCAAAAGAGAGCTGTGAGTAGGACTATCTATATTCAGTGACGTAAAGAACCAGTCTTCCGTGGAGAATTGGGTGCAAACAATGGTAGCCCAATTAGTTATTTTCCTTGACTTAATAAAGAAATGGGTATTAATGTGGTTAATAATCTGTGGTATTAATAATAAATGTTATAAATCTCTGTGGTAAAAATCTGTGTAGTAAATATACTTGTGTGTCGATATATAATTCCTGTGTGACGTGCACTTGATTCAATATAGAGTATGTGTGGTCCGTTGGATAAGTGCAGGTGAACTTCTAATGAAATCGATAGTGGTCTTTAGCCATTCATCTGATAATTCCTTAGTGCTATAATTAGGTTGGAAACAAATACTAACAAAATTGAAAACAATCGCAGAAAAGAATAAAATAAGAGAAGAGGAACAGAGGCGCCAAGCATGGCCTAGTAACGTCAGGGCACCAGAGCACACAGGACCAACCGGATAGAATATACTCACAAGTGAGGCGCACCCTTATGGTGCTATTGTAGCAGACTGGAACTATATACGTGGTCCAGCTCACGTCACCACCAGCTAGAGGTCTGAAACCAGATGATCCTTAGGATGGCCTATTGGTTAAGTCCTGGAAGGAAAAATGGCACAAAAACATAGCCCAGTACCGTTTAGGCCAGGAAGATAGAATATTTAAAGTTGCACTTACAAGAGGCGAAGCACCACCAGGTGCAATATCAGCGTTACTGGGACCTCTCAGTCGCCCAGTGGACTGCGGATTCCAGCCAGCAGGATGAAGGTGATCCCAACTTCAATATAAAAATCCAACAAAGGAAATATTCTGTCCCCACAAATTAGGACAAGAATAGTAGCAAGTGTATAATAAAAAGTTATTTATTTAAAATCAAGCGACGCGTTTCTCAGCCACCCCAGGGCTGTTTCATCAGGCTATAAAACAATGTTACAAACACTTGCTACATATAAAGGGTAAAGCCAAAGGGGCTTGGTCCTGAGGAGCAATTAATTAGAGTGTTAACACCTGTATTGGTAATCGGTTGCTATAGCAACCTCTGTATACAAAAACCCTCACAGACAGAATTAAAAACATTTGACAGCATTAATACAATTCAGTCATATATTACATTCAGACCACTAGAAATTATCATACAATGTATCTTTATATAGTTTATAAAATACCAGTAGGTATTTTCTACAGTGATACCTATCACTTGATAATTGTGATGTAGTATTGAGACAAATATTATGAGTCCTATTTTAATTTCAGGAATAGCAACAACATTAGCTTTTGTTAACATAATACATCAGATCAGAAAGCTGCCATATCTAAGTTTTCATTGAGCATCTTATTACTTTAATGGTATTTTACTAGACAACTTTTTATATTTAGTCAATATAAGCCTAGGTAACATAACTAGTACACTTCTAGGGTACTAGTATGGAGGGAGAATGGATTATTTGAGACAATAAATTTCTACGATATGTATATACACTATTACACTTTTGGTATAATTTGATGTACTATGTATAAAAATGTATTTGTGCATATTGTGATACAAACCTATATAGGTAATGTTTAGAGATGTATGATAATTTCTAGTGGTCTGAATGTAATATATGACTGAATTGTATTAATGCTGTCAAATGTTTTTTCTTTTTTTAAATACATTTTTATTTGAGAAAATCACATGATACAAGAATATCAAACATATTTAGCATTTTCAATGATACAGAAAAAGAAAAAACAATAATAGTAGCGAACGCTAACACAGTTTCAGAGATTTCAGGGTACAGGATACCAAAATGCTATACGGTACTTCAATGTCTGCTTTTCTCATTTTATATTTATGAAGTGTACATGGATGTCAACATAAATAAGTGGGTACATATATACTCTCATAGAATAGTCAAGGAAAAAATAAATGTGTGAAATGAAAATGAAAGGAGAGAACACAAAGAAAGAGACATGGAGGAGGGTTAGAAGAAAAGGGTAATAACAGTCAAAAATAGGACATAAGGAGGAGGTGACCAATAACCGAATGTTGTCAAGCTTGGGGAATTTTTCCCACCAGGGTGCCCCGGTTGCATAATAAAAGTCTAAGTTATCTAGGACTGAATGTGAGTAGGCTTCCATTTTTGATAGAAAGCTGACAGTGGCTAAAATTTGTGAAATGGTCGGAGGAGTAAGCTGTTTCTATGCTTTTGCTATTTCTAATTTAGTGGCCATTAGCACGTAGATAGATAAAGCTTTATGTGTAGGAGTAAGGGCTGGGAAATCCAAATGGATCAGGCTGGTCTGGGGGCTAAGCTTAAAAATGATACCTAGGGAGTGTAGGTGGTTAGCAACTTGTAGCCAAACAGGGGAGACCCTCGGGCAGAACCACCAGATATGGGCCTGGGTTCCAAGTTGACCACAACCCCTCCAGCAAGAAGGTGAGTGGGAGTAATATACCCTGTGGAGGGTGACCGGGACTAAGTGCCAAAGTACTACGATTTTGTAGTGAAGTTCCCAAAGGGATGTGCAATGTAGCAATTTTTTTGTGGACTTAAGTTCTGTGTACCAGGAGTCAGCGTCGGCCGCGAAGTTCAGCTCTGTTTCCCAGGCTATAAACTGTGAGACTTTTTGTTGAGAGAAGGGAGCTAGTAGGAGCTCGTAATGGAAAGATAAGGTTCCCTTGATTTTGTGAGGCTGTGACCATCTCTGTTCCCAAACTGTAATAGGTCTGATATTCTCTCTGGGGAAACCCCACGATCTAGTTATGGAGCAAAAAACGGAAGGCCTCAAATTTCAATGGGATCGGGATCCGTAGTTTATTGCAAATTGCTAAGTGGGATATATCTCTGGCACACTCATAAAGATCAGCTAAACGGTCCACTCCAAGAGAGGTCCAACTAGTGACATGAGTATCAGGTAGGCAGAAGAGTACACTAATAATAGTTTGGCATGGGAAAGGATGGGGGGCAATCAAATTAGAGTGTCTCGCCTGATCCCAGAATCGAAGGGTATCTAGAATCACCGGATGTGTGGTAAGGGGACCTTTCCAGTAATGGGAGGGTACCCAAGGGAGGTCTGTCAGTCCCAGATCTGAGGGGAGAAGTGATTGTTCCACCTCCCTCCAAGAGGCTGGGCTATGATAGTGGCCCCATTCTATTACATGTGCTAAGCGCGCTGCTTGATAATAGAGAATAATGTTTGGCATGCTAAGTCCGTCTCTGTCACTAGGTCTTTGAAGGGTTTGTCTCGATGTTCGGGGTTTCTTACCATTCCAGACGTAGCTGGTGATAAGGCTCTGGAGCTTGTTAAGGGTTGGCCGAGGAATATTAATTGGAATAGAGCGAAAAAGATAGATTATCTTTGGGATAAAGGACATTTTAATGGCTGCAATCCTGCCTGTCCAAGAAATTTCATGAAATTCCCAGGAGTCTAGTAGTTTTTTCCATTCTGGAATTCATTCTGTAAAGTTCTTGGAGATGACGGTAGAGACATTTGGGGTGAGGTGGGTACCTAACAATTTAAGGGAGTGGGGGGACCATTGAAATTTATACCTATCAAGCAGAGTAAGCAGCTCTTGAGGCATAATGTTAACATATAGCGCCTTGGTTTTAGAGAGATTTAGTTTCTAATAACTTAGGGCTTTGAACTTAGCTATGATTTTAAACACAGCAGGAAGCGACCTATGTGGGTCTGTGAGCAATAGCGTTACATCATCCGCATATAAAGAGATAGTATGTTGCCGAGTACCTATTGGGAAACCAGAAATATCCGGGTCTGATCTAATAGCCTGAGTGAGTGGTTCGATAGAGAGAGCGAATAGGACTGGGGAGAGGGGGCAACCCTGCCTCGTCCCATTTGTTATGTCAAAGCTATTGGATTGAAATCCTATTCCTTTAACTCTGGCAGTCGGATTGGAGTAAAGAGCTTGAACTGCGATAATAAATTGCTCTGGAATCCCGAAGGCATGTAGGGTTTCCCATAAGTATTCCCACCTCACCCTATCGAAGGCTTTCTCAGCGTCTAGCGATAGGGCTAACGTGGGGGTATCTCCTCTTGCACTTTCTAATAATATGTCTAAAACGCGCCGTGCGGCGACCGGACCTTCCCTTCGGGGTATGAAGCCCACCTGGTCCGGGTGCACCAGGGTGGGGGTGATCTGGGAGAGGCAGTTTGCTAGAATCTTAGCGTAGAGTTTAGCGTCTATATTGAGCAAAGAAATCGGCCGGTAACTACCGTATTCTTGAGTATCCTGGCCCGGTTTCAGAATAGTGGTGATTGAAGCTTCAAGGAACTCTTTCCTAAAGCTACCACTTTTGGCAACTTCGTTAAACACTCTACAAAGAATTGGAGAAATCTGGAGGGAGTAGGATTTATAGAATTGGCTTGTGAAGCCGTCCGGTCCTGGAGATTTCACAATTTGAAGATCCCTGATGGCCAAGGTAACTTCATCAAGGGAGATGGGAGATGTCAAAGCTATAGTATCCTTTCGGTCTAATTGGGGGAGATTTAGAGAGTGGAGATATCTACGAATGCCTTCTGGGTCGAGGTTTTTCACGGGGTCTGAAGAGTTAAGGTTATATAATTGGCAGTAAAAATATTGGAAGGTCTCACCTATAGCAGACGGGGATGTAACACATCCGCTGCTGGTATTTATGGCTGTGATTTTAGCTTGTGCCGTTCGATTCCTAAGTCTCCTGGCAAGCAATGTAGAGGCTTTATTACTGTTATGATAGTAGACTTGTTTAAGTCTTTCTAGCATATCCTGAGTTTTATTGACTTCCAACGTCTTTATCTGTTTTGTGATTTCTGAGATTCGAGCATTAGTAATAGTAGAGTAAGAGTTAGATAGTTCGAGCTTTAAAGTTCTAAGTTGGCAGTTAAGAGATGCGAGCGAAGCTCCTCATGCCTTCTGAATTTGGGAGGCCTTGTCTATAAAAAGCCTCTAAGATATGCTTTAAGGGTAGCCCAGAGCACTTCTTCCGACAAGAGAGGAGAACGGTTTTCGTTTAAGAAAGTAGTAATGACAACTAAAGTCTCCGCCTTAATCTCCGGGGTAGTGACCAGAATGTTTTTGAGACGCCATGTGATGCCTACTGTGCACGAGGGAGGGTTACCTAGAACAATTATCAGGGAATCGTGGTCCGACCACGAGACTACCGAAATTGTTGCGTCCGAGACCGAATCTAATAGATGAGCGCTCAAAAAGAAGAGATCAATCCGAGTGTGAGATTTATGGGGAGCTGAGTAAAAAGTATGTTCTCGTCTATTCGGGTGAATCGCTCTCCACACGTCATAAAGGTTATACTGCTTAATTAAGGCTTGAAAGGAAGCAGACAGAGGGTGTAATGTCCTCTCTGATGTAGAGATCGGGGGGCCTGTTCTGTCAATCTGGGGGTTCCAAATGAGATTAAAGTCTCCTCCCCAAACCAGTTCTCCCTGGGTCACGGCCGACACTGACTCCAACAGACGTCTAAGAAATCTAATTTGGCCTGAATTGGGTGCATAGATATTTACCAATGTAAATATTTTGGAATTGAGTTTACAGATTAAAATTATAAAACGCGCTTGCGGGTCTTTTTCAATGTAAATTGACTTGTATTGGGTTGAGGAACTGATTAGTGTAGCTACCCCTCAAGACTTGGAATGAAATGATGCTGTAATTACAGTGGGAAATTTTCTATATGAATGTATGAAACTTGTGTTAACGAGCCAATGTGTCTCTTGAATAAAGGCTACGTCAATTTTATTGCGTGATAACATGGTAAGCAATAGGCTACGTTTGGTCAGGGAGTTGAGTCCTTGGGCATTAAGGGTCAGAAACTTAAATTCTGACATCGTGGGTATATGTCAGTATTCCTCCAAGTCCTATTATAAAACACTATGAGAGAATTAGGATAGAAGATTACAATTCTTAGGCCTGTAAAGCCCACTGAGTGAGTTAGGGGAGGGGGATGCAGCGGGCAAAATCCGTTCAAATTTGGGTGGTAAAGGGGGGTTATGAGGAGGGGGTGACGGGGGTTAGAGTTGCTTA
The DNA here is from genome assembly GCF_027579735.1 of Bombina bombina. Taxonomy (NCBI): domain Eukaryota; kingdom Metazoa; phylum Chordata; class Amphibia; order Anura; family Bombinatoridae; genus Bombina; species Bombina bombina. The sequence goes on along the minus strand of NC_069504.1, from coordinate 160,283,677 downwards.
GAGAGTGGACTATTAGTTAGAGGCTATCATGGTGTAAATATAGAGGTGCAGACCTGAGAGAAAAAAAGGGGAGGTAAAGGAAAAAAAGGAGATATGGAAAAATCAATCCAAACCAAAAGGAAAATGAGTAGGGAGAGAGAATGAGGGGGAAGTAGTGGAGTTAGGGGTAAAATCTGTTAAGTAAGGTCTATTGTGACTATCACAATAAAACCAGAATGTAAAGTCTCAAAGGGGACTAATATGTGTTGATCTGAGGTGAGGGGGAGTAGAATTAGAACTAGGTGTATAACTGAGAGGGGGGGGGGGTGCCTGGACGTGAACCTTGTCTCATTTATTAGGCTAAAGTCAAAAAGAAAGGGAGTAAAGAAAAAGGGATAGAACTCTAAAGTTATCAATGACAGTACAAAAGATTGGTTCATCATACACTGAATAGAAGTAACAATATAAACATAAGTAACTTTTCAAACATTTCAGATATAACTTTCTGAACAAAGGAATAACCTGAATGTACAAAGACATTGTAGAGGGGACCACTTTACATGGACCTTAGCATTTCTAATCCGTAAAGGTAAAAACTTATGAAGTAGTACCTGGGTTGTAGATAAATTACATGGATATCCCTAACTGATGTGGTCTGGGTCCTATGTGTATAATGACTCAAATAATTAGAACCAGTAGGGGAGAAGATAGGTGTATATTAATTTGCAAGAACCATCCTATATGTCTTGATGGAGAGCCTAAAAAATAAGGCTAGGTAAGAAGGGTGTAAGGGTTCTGAAGGAAGAATATAAGAGAACTCCATCGCCCAAAGGTGACCACATGGTCAGCCCATATGCATCTTCTATGCGTAACAGTGACCAGGGTTAGCTGAACAATAATAGGTTAAGGTAAATTCTACTAAATATATACATATTCTTACCTCTCAACATTGAGGGGGAGAGTACCCCATATGGGCATAAAGTAAGGCATATAAGATAATCAGGTTACCAGGCGTAAATTAATTATCGTATAGGTGATACCTAAAGTGGGTTGTAGGGATTTTAGCTGGCCAGGTCTAAGCAGACATCTGGTCTATGAGTTATCATGTTTCAAAGGCTAGGTAATAATTCGGAGTGTGTAAACAGGATTCAGTTAGTTCCATTGCAGACTAGAAAAAATTGGTTTCCTAAAGCTATGCAGTGTAAACAAGAGTACAATAAACATCTGAATTCAAAAGTTAAGCAGTTAGTCTCTAGAGATGGGAAAGATACTTTACATTACCCATCCATCTTCCTTCAGACACCGATAGTAGAAAGTCCTGAGAAGTTAAGCAACACCAGTACCTAGGAGGTGTCGCAGGTAAAAAGGACAAAAACCAGAACATGAGTACAGTGGTAGAAGAGACGGTAGTCCAATGGTTATGAACCTTGTGTAGTTCAATAGTGAAAAGAACAGTGTGTTGGCCGTTAGGTCAGTCTTCTTACAACTGAGATCTTTTGGGGGTTGGTGATGGTGAGGAAACTTCCCTTGAAGACTGAAAGCTGATGGCTTGGTGTGGGGACCGCCAGGTGGCGGCCATGGCATTGAATTTCTTTGGATGTTCCCGAGGAGCAGGAGGCTGATTGTCGTGTGGAAGAAGATTCAGGGACTGTAGGGTCTGGAAACCTTGTTCAAGAGTTGTAATGGTGTATGAGGTATCATTAAATTGGAAAAATAGATGAACAGGGAAACCCCATCTATATTTAATGTTATTATTATGAAGGCATTGGGTGACTTGGTGAAAGAGTCTTCTCCTGGATAGAGTGTGTGCTGAGAGGTCTGGAAAAATCTGTATGTCTTGATGTGGATCCTTCAGGTTCTTGTTCTGAAATGAAGCCCTGAGTACTTTCTCTTTAAATGTAAAGTAATGTAGTTGAACAATTACATCTCTTGCCTCCCCCATAGGGGCATTTTTTGGCCTAAGGGCTCTATGGGCTCTGTCGATAAGGCTCTCCTGAATGGTAATGGAACCAATAAACTCTGTGAAGAGGGACTGGAGGTAGTTAGGCAAATCTGCAGGGGTAATTTCTTCAGGAATACCTCTGATTCTGAGGTTGTTCCGACATGATCTATCCTCCTGGTCTGCTAATTTGGTTTCTAACCCAGAGATCATTTCTGCTAATGATTGGGTATAGCTTAACAGGTTGGAGTGATCCACATGTAGATCTTCTTGCTTTTTCTCTAGTGATTCCGTCCTCTCCCCTAGTTGAGAGATATCACTCTTCAGCTCAGAGACAGATGCTTTAAGTTCTTGCTTCAGGGATGAGTAATGTGAGTCCATTTTGTTTGAGAGATCCTTGATGGATTCAAGAATAGAAGAGGAGGGATGAGAAACTCTTTCTGTAGAATGGGAGAGAGACTGAGAGGGTCATTTAGTTGAGGAAATTGAGTCTCTTGAGTCCTCATCAGATAGATCCTGATCAAATGAGTTCTTATTTGGGGAATGATCCGAAAGTGTCCGTTTCGGTATGTCTCCATGTTTCTGTTTCTTTCTCTGCGAGTGGGCCATCTTACTCATGATGGATTAGAGAAGTCGGGAACTTCCTTGAAGATGTTTCAATATTGGCTGTGAAGTTGAGGTGTAGAGCAAGGGGTATTTGTCAGGCACCCCCCAGGTAATGGCACCTAGCCCAGCATGGGGTAACGGCCCGCTGATTAGGAATTTATTGCGTGACCAAGAGAAAGTCTCTCACAGCTTCTGAGTTGTGCTCAATTCTCATTCACTCTGTTGTGACCAATATGATTCTGACTGATATTACCAGATAAAACGCCTCTCTCCCCCAGGGATTGCTCTCTTCCGAGCGAGTAGGGATAAAGGAGTTATGGGGTATGACCCGTGGGCACAGTGGGCTGACGGGAAAGGGAGGGGAGAGAGGGCAATTAGATGTGGCAGTGATTAGTTGCTCTGCAGAGACTCAAAGAATAAAGAAAAATATTAATGAGGTGTTGCAGAGATCAGAGAATAAGAGTCTTGTGGAACAAGAGCCCTGAGGAAGTTACAATTCTGGTGGTCTGTAGATATGTATGTCCAAGTTATTGGAGTGGACTGCACTTAGTGTAGGTGGAAGGAGTAAGTCTCTAAATATCAGTATCGCAGACTAAGGCTAAAGCAGATAGGATTCAGTGTTCTTAATCTCAGTGATATATTGAAGGAGGAACATCAATTATTTGAGACCTCGGTGTAGACTGCTTAGAAGTATGAGAATAGTCAGTAGATATAGATACCACAATAGCATGTGGGGTAGATACTCATATGCAGGGTTTGTTTGAAGTATACTCCGTTCATTTGGCAGGGGACAGGGGACTATCACAAATAAGTGTAGACTGGCAGCTGAACTTATAGGGAGTGAGGCCTTACTATAGCTGGCTGAGATGAGATGTATGTTTCACTGCCTATCTCACAGAGCTTGTAGAACGTAGCATGTATGAGAAGGGCCTCAGATACCCTTAACTTATTCAATGTGATTCAGGCCGCTTAAATTACCCCTACTGCCTTGTAGTGCTGTATAGAGCCTGCTTACCCTGTGGATCTGTGTGTGAACTGTAACCGGCTCTTTCCCAGTCAGTAGCAGCGTGATGAGGGTTCCGGTAAGTAAACAGTTGGGAACTTGTCACTGCGGAGGAGCTCAGGGGTGCATGCTGATTGGTGTGAACGGGCCGTAACCATGCAGACTACCGGTGAGTTTATCGGAGCTGTCCTGTAAGCGGTAGTGAGTAGGCCACTCTCCGGTAGAGTCAGGAAGCCGCACTCTCTCTTGATGTCTCCAGAGGGGTTGCTGGGGTAAGCTGTTGCTGTGCGGTTGATCGGGATAGTGCCCGGTAGCAAAGGAGACAGCCGGAGGTATTTGATGTCTAAGCGCTGCCTAGTTCAGCTCGCAGTGTTTGCCTGACAGATAACGCTGAACCGGAAGTCCATGTTAGCGCTGCTGCAGGTTGTGGCGCAGTAGTAATTTCCTCCTACAAGCTTGCTGATCGGCTCTTCTGATGAAAATTCTGAAAGAATTCTGAAAATTCACACCTTAATTGTAGAAAGGAGTGATCCCTTTAGAGTTAGGAAGGGAAAGGATAGAAAATAAAAGTATATAAATTGGGTATAAATATTAAAGCAAGGTTAGGTCTGCAGAGCTCTTTCATTTCATGACCACTTGATAGCGTGGCAAACTCCGCCCCCTGTCAAATGTTTTTAATTCTGTCTGTGAGGGTTTTTGTATATAGAGGTTGCTATACCAACCGATTACCAATACAGGTGTTAACACTCTAATTAATTGCTCCTCAGGACCAAGCCCCTTTGGCTTTACCCTTTATATGTAGCAAGTGTTTGTAACATTGTTTTATAGCCTGATGAAATAGCCCTGGGGTGGCTGATAAACGCGTTGCTTGATTTTAAATAAATAACTTTTTATTATACACTTGCTACTATTCTTGTCCTAATTTGTGGGGCAGAATATTTCCTTTGTTGGATTTTTATATTCAAGTTGGGATCACCTTCATCCTGCTGGCTGGAATCCGCAATCCACTGGGCGGCTGAGAGGTCCCAGTAACGCTGATATTGCACCTGGTGGTGCTTCGCCTCTTGTAAGTGCAACTTTTAAATATTCTATCTTCCTGGCCTAAACGGTACTGGGCTATGTTTTTGTGCCGTTTTTCCTTCCAGGACTTAACCAATAGGCCATCCTAAGGATCATCTGGTTTCGGACCTCTAGCTGGTGGTGACGTGAGCTGGACCACGTATATAGTTCCAGTCTGCTACAATAGCACCATAAGGGTGTGCCTCACTTGTGAGTATATTCTATCCTGTTGGTCCTGTGTGCTCTGGTGCCCTGACGTTACTAGGCCATGCTTGGCGCCTCTGTTTCTCTTCTCTTTTCAGACCACGTTACGTCAGGATGACCGTCCTATGACAGAGAGCTGCCTTTATCCTTATTTCTTCAAGATTTGTTGTGGACTTTCTGTGATATCTGCATACCCTCATATGCCCATTTCCACTTATTCGGGTTTGATTTTTTGATTGTATAAATTGTGTTATTGTTAACAACCTTAGCTATACTTATGTTTTTCTGTTGTCGGTGTTATACACTAGTTAGCGCCCCCTTAGAGTGTGGTGTGTACTGAGTGCACACCACTCTCTCTACTGAAAGAATAAAATAATATAATTTTACTATAAGATAACGGTGTCTTATCAAAACAATTGTACTGGGGTTATAGTAGATAACAATCCAGACATATGCACAAATAGGCAAAATTCATACGAAAGCATAGAATGGCAACAATTTGCAACAATTCATAAAAAAGCATAAAATAGCAACAATTCATACATAGACACAAATAGCAATGAAATGAAAAAAAAGGGGGGGACTTAAGTCCGTGTATAAAAGTTCCTGTATAGGATCACACAATGGTGAGTAGGCTGGAATCGTTCTGATATGACAGGTTGTACAATGTTAGGAACGAATTTGTGGCCACAACTATTAAGTATTATATCAAAAAAAGGTGTATACTGCTGTTAAAAGTGCTCAATTAACAGAGTGGTTAAAATTCCATCAGTGGAACAAAGTGAAGCAGTGTTCCCCCTTACCGGACTACCGATATCCCTTACCTCCTCTGTGTTCTTTTGGGTTGTGGGAAGGCTGTCTCTGTGCTCTGCTATAGCGGGATACAAAGATCCTCTCCGGTTGGCGTATCGCCGTATGAGCTGTAGTGGGATGCAATACTTTACTCCAGTCTGCGTCTCGCCGTTTAAACTTCCCGGTCAATCCTTCCTACCCTGACGTGTGTATAGTCTGATACACGTGGTCCTCGGAGGTCCAATCGGATAGCCAGATCATAGGGGGAGTGGTTCTATTGCGGTTCTGTCATCCTTTCGCTGGAGCCAATTTTAGTCACACTGGATAGTTAATATCTACGTGTTTCAGTGCTGGGTGTGCGCCTTTATCAAGACTGTATGCTCTTGTGTGTTCTTGTGGCTCTTTTGTAGTTCCGTGGGCATGAGAAACTCCTCCCAGAGAGAATATGAATCAATCAAATTGGGCTTGCTATATGTCTATGTACAATGCTTATGAAAAAAGTAGCATAATAGTAATACATTGGAGTAAAAAGGAAATACAGGATGAATACGAATCAATCAAACTAGGCTTGTGAAAAAAATATCATAATAGTAATACAAGATACAAGATGAATAAGAATCGAAGTGGCATAATGGAAATATAATATGTGGATGATAGACTGATATATATACTAGGCAATACGTTACATTATATAAATGATTACTCAAGTGTGAACTTGTATAATATAGACATTATACAAATATTATGCAGATATCTATGCATACATTGTATATTGAAAAATGTATACATTGTATATTGGAAAATGTATATTATCTCGATAATTTGTTAAATATATGATCCTCTATGTATCGGTGGTTATTATAAGATATTAGGTACTAAGGGGTATGATAAGGGGGACAGTGGGATCATAACTTTATAAATCTACCTTAAATCTAATAGCAAGGATCAATATATAATTCTATACGTTCACTTAAGTGTGTATATAATGTGGAAGGGGAGAAGAAAAGAAGGAAAGATATAAGAGAGATTACTGAATGTGGTAGTGATTACAAGAAAACCTATCAGATTATGGGCTAATCAACATTAGTAAATAGTGTACACTATTAGAATAATATGGATAGTTGTTTAGTGTCAGATTTGCAGTTTGTCTGAAGTCGGTCTATATGAATGGATTTAAATTGAGTTCGGCATTGAGGCCATTAGGTGTCAATGTGTTGAATTTGAATATTAATTCTGCTTCTTTAAGCAGTAAGATTTTTTCCATGTCTCCTCCTCTGTTGTTCAGTACTTTTTTATACCCCAATATTGGAATCCTATTGGTTTCTTATGATGTATTTCTGTAAAGTGTTTGGAAAGAAGATGTTTGTATTTATTAATTATCTTCTATACACCTTCAGCTTGAGCGCTCCTCCATATTATTTTTCTTGCGATTATTCATCGCAAGAAAGAAGATGTTTGCAATTACCACGTTTTATGTTTGAGAGATGTTCTCTTATTCTGTCGTGTAGAGGCCTACTGGTTTGTCCTAAATATTGTAATTCGCATTGGCATTGTATTAGATAAATTATATTTGTATCCGAGCATCTAATTGTCTCTCTTATACAGTGTTTAAAGTTATTCTTAGAGGATATCACTTTCTTATCTTTTTTACCAAATTTGCAAGCTTTGCAGCTATTACATGGGAAAAAAAACCATGTAGCTTATTGCCTAGTAGGTCTTGTTCTCTTAATTTTATAGTTTTATTAAACTGGCTGGGTGCTAATATACTCTTTAGATTTTTAGTTTTTTTATATATTGTATTGGGATGTTGTTCTATAATATCTGATAGGAGTGGGTCTTTTCTAATTATATGCCAGTGTTTGTCTAAGATCTTTTTTATGATTTTATAATCTTCATTATATTCTGTTACGAATGATATTTGTTTATGTGAATTTTGGCTGACATCTTTTCTATTGTATTTTAATAATTCAGTTCTATCTTTGTGTATTGCTTGGGTTTTCGCTTCCATAATAATGTTTTCTTTATATCCTTTATCCTGAAATTTCTTTTCTAATAGATTGGTTTGTATGTGAAAGGTTTTATCTTCTGAGCAATTTTTCTTTATTCTGTAAAATTGACCCTTGGGTATGTTGTTGATCCATTTATTAAAATGGCAGCTATCCGGATGTAAATAGCTGTTGGTGTCAGTGGGCTTGAAATAGGTTTCAGTGGTGATAGTATTATTACTAATATTTATTTGGACATCTAGAAAGTGTATGTTTTCTTTGCTGTATTCGTGAGTGAAGTTTATTCTTCAACTGTTAGAATTTAAATCTTCGAGAAATAAATTAAGTAATTCTAGGTCACCTTTCCAGATAAGGAATATGTCATCTATAAATCGCCTGTAGAGCACGAGGTTTGCACCCCATGGGGAGTGTAGGATATGTTAATCTTCAAACCTCCCCATAAATAGATTTGCATAACTGGGTGCAAACCTCGTGCCCATAGCAGTTCCTTTTAATTGTAAATAAAATGTGTTATTGAAACTAAAATAATTATTTTCCAGAATGAATTGTATACATTCTAGAATGAAATTGATTTGTGGTGTTTTCATTTCATAGTCCGAATTTAAGAAATATTCTGAGGCTGCAATTACTAATTTGTGTTGAATGTTTGTATAAAGCTAATTCACATCGCAAGTGACTAATGTATAATCATTTTGCCAGTTTATATTCATTATTGTATTCAGGAAATCAGTTGTATCCTTTAAGTATGATGGTAAATTATGTACGTACTTTTGTAGGAATGTATCTACGTATTGTGACATGTTTGAAGTTAAACTATCAATCCCTGAGATTATAGGGTGTCCGGGTGGGTGATCTAGTGTCTTATGTATTTTTGGGAGGTAGTAAAAAACTGGTGTTTTGGGATATGTAATATTTAAAAATTGATATTCTTGATTATTTATTATCTCTGCTGTTTTTGCTTTATTAAATACACATATAAACATATATATATATATATATATATATATATATATATATATATATATATACACACACATGTTTAGACATGTGCATTTATGTATCTTTATGTTTAAGCCCTTTGCATGCCTTTTACCTGAGACCTAATGTCGTTGAGCCCTTATAACTTTTTAATGCAATTTTTTTAAATAATATTTATCAGACAGTGTTATTATGAGTGTAACTATACTTTTAAATGTATCTTTGATGTGTTTTGTGCCACTTTTTTTTTCTTGCACAACAGTTACAAAGAGCTCTGAGGTAACTGTAGTAGTTAAATTTGTTTGCGCTGAAAAGAAAGTGTTTACTTTTGTCTCATAATACGCACTCTATTTCAACTGCGCACAAGGAGTGCGCAAAATACCCCTTATTGCTCGTTCATTACAGTTAGTGTGCCATTCGTAATATAGCCCTATATGTACAGGAAAAGAATACTCTGTATATCTAGAAATAAAAAATCTGAAATACTTTTGAAACACAGAAAACACATACAGTGAATAATTAATAAACTCATAAACATTATCTTATTCATTAAAAATATGTAAAATGTACCTATACATACATCTTTTTAAGAAACCTTTAAACGAGATTGCTCAATTGTGAAGGGTTTTTATAGGGTACACGCTTGCATGCTAAGTATAAACTCATTCACAAGAGTGCATATGTTATTGAACTTGTAAGCTGGAACTATCATTCATGACCATGAGTTCAATAATTTATGTGTTTTCCTGCAGATCCCCATACCTGTATAATATTGACTGTATGCAGCCTCTCCAATACAAATGAAAGGAGGTTTAATGAATTGATACCACATATGTTATCAAACTTATAGAATGTCTCCAGTGGTCATTTTAGAGTGTTTAACATTGGTGCAAGGTAAAAGACTGTTTGGAAATGGTCTAACAGGTGGTTGAAAGCTCTTCCAAGCACTTGTTAAAGTGATGGTAAACTTCAGACTATAAGAATATTATAGTCTGATGTGCAAGTCAAACCACATTTTTTTTTTAAAGTGTATATATATATATATATAATTTATAATTAAAGGTTTATAATCCTAATTGATATTGTCTGTTCCTCCAATTCACTTCCTCTTTTGGCTGGGTTGTTATGTACAGAGCAGTCCCACCCACTCTCTACAAAGGCTTTCTATTGGCTTTAAAGGGGCTGGACTTCAAGATTGTCAACTGACACACATGTTGATTGGATGTTCACTGGAATTGTCATTAAAAAAAGAGTTTATCCATGTGGGCCGGGATAACATTGTAATAGAAGCATTAGTATATGCACTAATTTAACCCTTTCACAGATGGATTAAAAACAAAAAATGGTACACATATACTTTTTTAATGGCAAAGATTACATTGATGGCATTTGATTATTTAAAGTTTACCATCACTTTAAGTACTTTTGAGGTGCCAAATTCAATATGCCAAAACTGTGCTGAAAAGTACTTGAAAAGTGAGCTGAAAAAAGAAAATTAAGAGTCTACGGTCTTAAGAGATTATTAGAGATTCGGAACAGTAACCGGAGAAATAAGGTTGACCAATAAGGAATCTGGCTCAATGTATAAAGGAAGGCTGTGACCACAACAAGCTCATCTTGAAAAAGCCCTGTAAGAGGGAGAAACACGTTGATGATTAGAGTTACAGTTCTTCTTCACTTTTATTCAAAGGAGGATAAATTATATTGAGGCAGAGACTGTCCCTGTTCTGTTTGGACACTGCGTTTAAAGTATGTAAGAAGTCTAATGCAGCTACGGAAGAATTTGAGCCTACAGAGATCACTGTCTTCAAGGCCGTTATAAAGCATTGCCGTGAAGCTGATATTGCTATTGGATTACAGGTATCCTGCGTGCAACTTGCACTAAAGAGCGGATACCTCCTTTTCCTCACTACAAGCAGTTGGCAAAGTCTCTCCGCTGCAAGGATGGTCCTGACCAATAGGATCGCTACATTGGAAACAGCACCCACTTCTTGTGACGTCATTAGTCACATGCACGCCTCTACGGAGGTGGGGAGCCCTGTAAGCCGATCGATTCGGAACAGTAACCGGAGAAATAAGGTAAAAGATACCCAGTCACCATAATATGTTGGGATCACGCAACTAGTGACTAACTACTGGGGCCTTATATGACTTATTACATCTTGGTAATCTACCTATATAAGAGACAATTTTTTCATGTGGTGGCAACTGTTTTTCTTAGCCTTATTTATTATTATATATCGGAGACGTCCAGTACTAGAATACCCCTTTTATATGTATGACCACTTGATTTTACTTTGATAGCTTTTAATAAATTGGCATAGCCACGTTTTTTTATTACCTATTTCTTATGTATTTATTAATTATCTTCTATACACCTTCTGCTTGAGCGCTCCTCCATATTATTTTTCTTGCGATTATTCATCTCCCATCCACCTCAAGTGTGGTAGAGTTAAATAATCCAGAACCTATTGGGATGATTTAGAGATCCTACTTGCACATGATTGGTCATGCGGGAACAGGGGGCAGCGTTGCACAAGCAGCGGCTTGTGCAATGATAAATGGGTAGGAGATGTTTCCACTTGCCGATATGCTGGTCGCACAGGTTACCGGGAGCCAACAATGGGAATGATAAGGAGTGAGGTACTATTGTTTGAATGCGAGCGATATCGGATTTTCACGTTTGTTTGCGCACAAGTTTAATTTGCGCTCATATAACAAGCTGAAAGTAAATGCAAACACGTGAGCACAACCGTGATTTATGCTAGAATAATAACCGCAATTTTTTTTAGAATGGTTTAAAGATATGAGATCTCAGGTGTTAGAAAAAAAAGGCTGGCAAAGGACTTTAACATAGACTTACATACATATCCATGTCTAAATATGCATGTATATATCTATATAAACGAGCAAGGAAGTCATGCTGAAAACTGCTGAAGTAAAACAGGTCTCTTGTTTATTAAGGAAAGTCCTTCATTACAAATATAACAAGGCACAGTCATGAAACGCCTGATGCATTTCGCGCATGCGTACATGCGCTTCTTCAGAGGCTAGTTAGAATCAAGGTGTACAAGCTTATATGAGTAAGAGGAACCAATCATAACTAGTGTAACATTGTAACAAAGCAACAAATGTCAATAGTTAAATGGAAACCCTACATCCGGCAGACATAAAATAGAAAACATAAATTAAAATACAGTATAAATACTAGTAATGACTAAATCAATAGGTGTGGATTCAAGGTGGAGAGGATCTCAACAACAAAAAATACCGCAAACAATTAAACAGTATTGACAAACAATATAGAATAAAGAATAATGATAAATAAAGATATGAAAAAGTAAAAGTAAAGATAAAAAATGAAAATAAATGTAAAATATCAAAGAATTACATAAAACCATATCAATTATAACTGAATAATAAAAATGTATATTAAAAGATAAATAATAAGTAAATATCTAAAAGGTTATTTTTATGATACTGTTGCTCAAAAATATCATATACAGTGGCAGGTATCAAAACAAGCAGATCTCCTAAAGCATTAGGTACAATACTTAAAAAATGAAATGAAAAAGATCAGAGTATGAAATAAATACATGCTTAAAGGAGGTAAGCTAGATAGGATAAATGTCACTAAACATGCTAAACTGGATGCCACCGAATATTCTAAATAAACAGGTGGTGCATAAAGGGAAAGAAAAAACGAAAAAACGAGAGGAGAGAAGAGTATGTAAGTAAAAGAATCCTTAGTGACAGGGATTGGATCCAATATTGGGTTACTGAGTTACTCAATAGGGTAAGCATAAAGGTGAGTCTACAAACAGCAACTAGTAAATAGGGAAAAGATGGTGAGATAGTTGTACATTTCAACTAAAAATAAAGATCAACATCCAGTTGTATATTAATACCATTAGGGTATCTAGTATCTAGTTTGATAATCCAGAAAACTTCCCTTTTAAGGAAGCGGGTCGACCAAATCACCGACCCTTGCATTTTTAACTATTCTTTCAATTCCTACAAAAGAGAAATATTGCGTGCCTATACCATGTAGACTAAAATGGTTCGCTACTGGTGTTTTGGGCTCTTTTTCTGTTAATGATAGAAGATGCTCTCTGATTCTATCCTTAAGGGGACGAGTCGTTATACCTGTATATTGTTTAGAACAGTATTTACACGTAACAAGATAAATCACAAACTGTGAAGTGCAGTTTATTCTATGTTTAATGATAAAACTCTCATTAGTGCTGTTTAAGGTAAAAGAATGAGTCTTGTCGGTATAATCACAACTTTTGCAAGGTCTGTGGCCACATTTAAAAAAAAACCTGGGTTAGTACTTAGGCAGTTAGGGGTAGTTTTCTTTTTATCTGAAAAATTCTTGTTGGTTAAGTCCCCCAATGAGGGGGCTCTCTTTGCCACACATTTTACCCCTTTGGGAAGTACTAACCCAGGTTTTTTTAAATGTGGGCACAGACCTTGCAAAAGTTGTGATTATACCAACAAGACTCATTCTTTTACCTCGAACAGTACTAATCTTTTTCATTTCATTTTTGAAGTATTGTACCTAATGCTTTAGGAGATCTGCTTGTTTTGATACCTGCCACTGTATATGATGTTTTTGAGCAACACTATCATAATAATAACCTTTTAGCTATTGACTTATTATTTATCTTTTAATATACTTTTTTATTACTCGGTTATAATTGATATGGTTTTATGCAATTCTTTGATATTTTACATTCATTTTCATTTTTTATTTTTTATCTTTACTTTTTCATATCTTTATTTACCATTATTATTTATTCTATATTGTTTGTCAATACTGTTTAATTGTTTGTGGTATTTTTTTGTTGTTGAGATCCTCTCCACCTTGAATCCACACCTATTGATTTAGTCATTACTAGTATTTATACTGTTGCTTTGTTACAATGTTGCACTACTTATGATTAGGTCCTCTTACTCATATAAGCTTGCACACCTTGAATCTAACTAGAATCTGAAGAAGCGCATGTACGCATGCGCGAAACGTGTCAGGCGTTTCATGACTGTTCTTTGTTATATTTGTAATGAAATACTTTCCTTAATAAACAAGAGACCTGTTTGACTTCAGCAGTTTTCAGCGTGACTTCCTTGCTCATTTATATTGTTACTACGCGGTTGGGTATACCGCTTTTGTCCGCTTACTACCAGCTGATTCTCCGTTGTCAAGAACTCATTGTTGCCAAAGAGCCTCTCCCCCCTCCCTCCCACCAATAGCCTTACAACCTGCTGGTGACACACCAGGAAGCACCGACTAGGAGATGCTACACGCTACATGCATAGCCGACTAACTATCGTAGAGGAAGCACAGACTGGACCTGTCCCGGAGGGGTTTCATCGCCCACTAGGATTAGAAGTCCGCAGTGAATCCAAGGTACTGACTTTGCCCGGAAGGGGTTAGAACTGTAGTAACATCTGATGGTTATCAGACTTTACCGACATAGAGGCAGAAGCGGAGGTATACGGGGTTGAGTAAGGACTATACTTATATACAAATTTTGACTTTGTGTCCACTATAACATTCATTGGGACTTTAACCTGTGTTAGGATCTCTTCTACACAGTTTTTTGAAGAGACAACTGAACTTTCCAAGCACTCCTGTATTTGCTCGAAACATTGTATATATTTATATGTGTACATATATGTGTACATATGTATTTATGTATTTATATGGGTATATATGTATTTCCAGACATATATACACACATATAAATACATCAATACATTTATATTCATATATAGATATATATATATATATATTTTTATATATATATATATATATATATATATATAAAAGTGCATTGGAGACCTTTGCAGTCAAGTAGATAAAAATATGCAAAAGCAAATGTATGCAATATTGATACTTAATAAACATAGGAACATAGATTTTGACATCAGATAAGAGCCATAGGCCCAGCAAGTCTGCCTGATATTTCCTAAAAGCATAAATGTATCTAGTTCGCAGGATAGCCTTATGCTTATCCCAGCATAAGATGTTACACTGTGTTTTTACTGTAAATATTTCACATTCCAATGTTCTGCACATAGCAGAATATGTTCTAAGTGTTTATAAATAGATATTCCTATATATATATATCTGTATATATCTATACCTAAATATAATCATCTACATATATAAGTATAGATATATTGTACTAAAATGCCATCAGATATATGTAGAAATATGTATTTATGAATAAATAGGACATATTCTGCTTTGTCAAGAACATTGGAATTTAAAATATATATTTTCATGTCTGGTTAGCGCACTTGATCGGGTTTGCACGCTAGTAGGGTGTTAGGTTTTTTCCTACTTTTTTGCTCCATTGACTTCTATGGAGGAATAGGTTATCGCGCACACGATATTCAAAGTTCTTCTTTTTACACACATTGGGTTAGCACAAAAGAGTTAACTTTTCACTTTCAACTTGTAATACGCTACGGAATTTGGCGGCACTATACAAAAAAATGATAATAATAATAATATGAGCGCTATCTGACACGTGCAAAAAGCTTACTTCTAGCATAATTAGTGCGTGAGCGAAAGCGCTACTTAGCACTCCACTCGTAACCTGGCCCATTATCAGCCCTGCAATTCAGCCCAAAGTCTTTACACTGCAAACTATTATAAATGGAACGAGGAACATAATTAAGGCTAGAGATTAAAAAATCACAAATTAATTATTTAAATCTAAATAGAACACCACACATTATGCAATATATCCCACGTGTACATCATATTTAAAAATACTTTACATTATGTAATTATTAATTTATTAAAGTCACATGTGCGTATAAAATGACTTAGGTATGTTAAAGAATTTTTAAAAGGGAATGTAAAACAGTTTTTAAACTATATTGTTAGGCATTTTGATATCATTATATTTATATTTTTGTTGTTCTGTACCTATCTAAGAGGAAACAATGGGGAATTTTCAGTGATGAACAATATGCTTTGTAATCAGATTCAAAGAGGAATATCAACGTTTATCCTCTGCTAAAAGAATATGTAAAAAAGATGGCAATTTATTCATACAATGTATGGGTTTTTCCAGTGCTGTCATATAGAGGAACAATCATTAACAAATAGAAATAATAGTCAGTTTAGAATTATTATATTTTTTCATGTAGCTGAATAGTCAAAAACACCTCTTACTTATATAAGCTCCTAGCAACAGATATCCTGCTGGATTCTAGCTGTTGACCAGGGTCACAACACAACTGCCTCTTCCCTTATTATTATTAACAGGTATTTGTAGAGCTCCAACAGATTCCGCAGTGCTATAAACATAGTTGAAATACAGGATAACATTTATAGGGATCAAATGGGTAGAGGGCCCTGCCGAGAGTTGCACTGTTGTAGTCGGCTCTTATGAAGGCGATCTTCAAACAGCTGGGCTCATAGGCTTACATTCTAAGGGGTTTAAGGGGAAAGCAATGAAGTTAGGAAAGGTTAGTGTTGGTTGTATGCAGCCCTTAATAGTAGAGTCTTTAGGAAGCGTTTGAAGCTGTTAAAACTAGGGGAGAGTCTTGTGGAGTGAGGCAGGGAGTTCCACAAGATGGGGGCCAGTCTGGAGAAGTCCTGTAAACAGGAATGTGAGGAAGTAACATGAGAGGAGGAGATCGTGAGCAGAGCCAAGGGGACGGAAAGGAGAGTATCTTGAGACAAGGTCTGAAATGTAGGAGGGAGCAGTGCAGTTGAGGGCTTTGTATGTCAGAGTGAGGATTTTGTGTTTTATCCTGGAGGCAAGAGGAAGCCAGTGAAGGGATTGGCAGAGAGGTGCAGCAGATGAAAAGCGACATGTAAGGAAGATGACTGAATGTAAGGAGTGAAGGAAAGGTCTGAGTCAAGTGTGACCCCAAGACATAGGGCATGCGGGGTATGGGTAATGATGGAATTATCAACCTTTATAGAAAATTGGGGGGTGGAGATTTTGGAAGAAGGGGGAAAAATAAGGAGTTCAGTTTTGGAGAGATTTAGCTTAGGGTAGTGAGAGGACATCCAAGACATGTAGTGACACCAGTTAGTAAGGAAGGAGTTAGGTCTCATGCAGAGAGGTAGATATGGGTGTCATCGGCGTGCATATACTAGCTTTTCAAGGAGCTTTGAGGCAAGAGGAAGTAGGGAAATAGGACGGTAGTTGGATGGGGAGGTTGGATCGAGGGAAAGTTTTTTGAGGATAGGTGTGACCAATGCATGTTTTAGAGATTACGGAAATATACCAGTGCTGAGGGAGTGGTTGAAAATTTGTGTGAGTATGGGGGTGAGGGTAGAAGAGAGGGAGGGGAGTAGCTGTGAGGGGATAGGGTCGAGGGGACAGGTAGTGAGGTGGGAGGAGAGTATAAGGGCAGAAACTTCTTCCTCTGTAACAGGGGCAAAAGAGCTAAATTTAAGGGTATTTGGATTTTGGCTGATTGTGAGCTTTTGAGGGGAGGTTGGTAGTAAGTTGAGAAGTGATTTCATCCCCTTCAGTTACACCTACTACTGATACCAGGTTATCTGCTGCACCCTAGCTTCCATTCAGGAAAACTGTAAGTTGACTGTCTTTTTTCTGTAACTAAGTCTGGCACCAGGCTCCTTTCTGCATCCTATCCCCCCCCCCCCACACACACACACACACACACCCATAACATTCACCAAGTGTAAGCTTTTAATCTATTTGGTTATATAGCAATGGAAACACTGTCATGATTTCCTACATTGCTAAATTTACTTTTTTCTCCTCTTCAGATGAGGTGATAATTTGAACCTAGTGAAGGGTCCTTCCCTGGTATAAAATAGTCGAAATATGAGCTTAAGAAGCGCCTGACAGAATCAACTTTATTTAATCACTATGTTAAAATTGATTACTAATAAGTTAAAATATTCCAGTTTTTGTTAAAAAACAATTTGAGATGCCTTCATGTCCAACGGCCTATTTAAACTATTAACCCCTATATCAGCCATAAAACCCACACCGCAAGTAATAACTAAATTATTAACCCCTAAACCACCATAGCCCACAACGCAATTAACCTATTCAAGTATTAACCCCTAAACCGCCATAGCCCACATAGCCTATTAAATGTATTAACCCCTAATCTGCCACCGCCAACGTCGCTGCCACTATAATAAAGTTATTAACCCCTAAACCTAAGTCTAACCATAACCCTAACACCCCCCTAACTTAAATATTATTTAAATAAATCTAAATAAATGTACTATTATTAACTAAATTATTCCTATTTAAAACTAAATACTTACCTATAAAATAAACCCTAAGATAGCTACAATATAATTATTAATTACATTGTAGCTTTTTTAAGATTTATTTTTATTTTACAGGCAACTTTGTATTTATTTTAACTAGGTACCATAGTTATTAAATAGTTATTAACTATTTAATAGCTACCTAGTTAAAATAAATACAAATTTACCTGTAAAATAAATCCTAACCTATGTTACAATTACACCTAACACTACACTATCATTAAATAAATAAATTAAATTAATTAACTACAATTACCTAAATTTAAATACAATAAATAAAATAAACTAAAGTACAAAAACCCCCCACTAAATTACAGAAAATAAAAAAAATTACAAGAAGTTTAAACTAATTACACCTAATCTAAACCCCATAATAAAATAAAAAAGCCCCCCAAAATAATAAAATTCCCTACCCTATACTAAATTACAAATAGACCTTAAAAGGGCTTTTTGCGGGGCATTGCCCCAAAGTAATCAGCTCTTTTACCTGTAAAAAAAGATATACAACCCCCCCAACATTACAACCCACCACCCACACACCCATCCTTACTCTAAACCCCACCCAATCCCCCCTTAAAAAAACCTTACACTAACCCCTTGAAGATCACCCTACCTTGAGCCGTCTTCACCCAGCCAGGCAGAAGTCTTCATCCGATCCGGGCAGAAGTCTTCATCAAATCCGGACAGAAGAGGTCCTTCAGACAGGCAGAAGTCTTCATCCAAGCGGCATCTTCTATCTTCTTCCATCCGACGAAGAGCGGCTCCATCTTGAAGACATCCGACGCGGAGCATCCTCTTCGTTCTAAGTCCAACTGAAGAATGAAGGTTCCTTTAAATGACATCATCCAAGATGGTGTCCCTTCAATTCCGATTGGCTGATAGAATTCTATCAGTCAATCGGAATTAAGGTAGGAAAAATCCTATTGGCTGATGCAATCAGCCAATAGGATTGAGCTCGCATTCTATTGGCTGGTTGGAACAGCCAATAGAATGCAGGCTCAATCCTACTGGCTGATTGGATCAGCCAATCGGATTGATCTTCAATCCTATTGGCTGATTGCATAAGCCAATAGGATTTTTCCTACCTTAATTCTGATTGGCTGATAGAATTCTATCAGCCAATCAGAATTGAAGGGATGCCATCTTGGATGATGTCATTTAAAGGAACCTTCATTCTTCAGTTGGACATCGAACGAAGAGGATGCTCCGCGTCGGATGTCTTCAAGATGGAGCCGCTCCTCGTCGGATGGAAGTAGATAGAAGATGCCGCTTGGATGAAGACTTCTGCCCGTCTGCAGGACCTCTTCTGCCCGGATTCGATGAAGACTTCTGCCCGGATCGGATGAAGACTTCTGCCCGGCTGGGTGAAGACGGCTCAAGGTAGTGTGATCTTCAAGGGGTTAGTTTTTTTTAAGGGGGTATTGGTTGGGTTTTAGAGTAAGGTTGAGTGTGTGGGTGGTGGTTTTTATTGTTGGGGGGTTGTATATCTTTTTTTACAGGTAAAAGAGCTGATTACTTTAGGGTAATGCCCCACAAAAAGCCCTTTTAAGGGCTATTTGTAATTTAGTATAGGGTAGGGAATTTTATTATTTTGGGGGGCTTTTTTATTTTATTATGGGGTTTAGATTAGGTGTAATTAGTTTAAACTTCTTGTAATTTTTTTATTTTCTGTAATTTAGTGGGGGTTTTTTGTACTTTAGTTTATTTTATTTAATTGTATTTAATTTTAGGTAATTGTAGTTAATTAATTTAATTTATTTAATGATAGTGTAGTGTTAGATGTAAATGTAACCTAGGTTAGGATTTATTTTACAGGTAAATTTGTATTTATTTTAACTAGGTAGCTATTAAATAGTTAATAACTATTTAATAACAATTGTACCTAGTTAAAATAAATACAAAGTGGCCTTTAAAATAAAAATAAATCCTAAAATAGCTACAATGTAATTATTAATTATATTGTAGCTATCTTAGGGTTTATTTTGTAGGTAAGTATTTAGTTTTAAATAGGAATAATTTAATTAATAATAGTAAATTTATTTAGATTTATTTAAATAATATTTAAGTTAGGGGGGTGTTAGGGTTAGGGTTAGACTTAGGTTTAGGGGTTAATAACTTTATTATAGTGGCGACGACGTTGGATTTTACATTTAATAGGCTATGTGGGCTATGGCGGTTTAGGGGTTAATACTTGAATAGGTTAATTGTGTTGTGGGCTATGGTGGTTTAGGGGTTAATAATTTAGTTATTACTTGCGGTGTGGGTTTGATAGCGGATATAGGGGTTAATAGACTTTATTAATTATAGCGGTGGGGGATTGCGGTTGACAGGTAGATAGACATTGCGCATGCGTTAGGTGTTAGTTTATTTTTGCAGGCATTTTCGGGAGTTACGGTGCTCCCATACTCAGTGCAAGGCCTGCTACGTCTGCCTTTTATGGCAAGGTAAAAATGTAGTAAGATTTCTCCATTTTCACCACATAAGGCCTTGCGCTGGATATCGGATACTGATTTACGACGCGTTCCCATGTTAGCCTATGGGAGTAATAATTGCGAGCGACGGGTGAAATATACGTGCGTAACTTGTATGCTCTGCCGTATATGTAATAACAAAATCGCGTAAAAACTGGAGGAGGATTTTGCGGGCGACGCTGCATATGTAATGGAGGCCAATGAAAT
The DNA here is from genome assembly GCF_027579735.1 of Bombina bombina. Classification (NCBI taxonomy): domain Eukaryota; kingdom Metazoa; phylum Chordata; class Amphibia; order Anura; family Bombinatoridae; genus Bombina; species Bombina bombina. The sequence goes on along the minus strand of NC_069504.1, from coordinate 160,263,147 downwards.
TAGCAATGACACTGAAATTAATAGTAGAAATATGAGATTGAACATGTCTACATTTAATTGTGAAGTCACTACATAGTAAAAAAGTAACACAGTAACACAGTACCAAAGTAGATGAGGTTGAAAGAAGACAAGTAGTTTTACCTACAGTATACAGATCCTACTTAATTTACAATAAAAAGAGCCAATTGAGCTTAAAATAATTACATTCAAAATGTCACCCATTTAATACAAGCGATTATATCCCTGAATTCTGTGCTTAGCCAGTATTGTATCTAAGACATTTTGAAATGGATCTAAGGTATTGGCATTTACTACCTCCTTAGGGAATGAGTTCCATAATTTAATTGCTCTTAAAGTGAGAAAATGTTTACGTTGCTAGAGATTAAATCTCCTTTCCTCCAGCCTTAAAGAGTGACCTTTAGTCACAAACAATTTCCTTGGAATAAACAGAGCTTCCACCAACTATATATATGGGCTTTGAATACATTTATTTAAAGTAATCATATCACCTCTTAAACACCTTTTTTTCTAGAGAAAATAGACCCAGTTTGATATAGTATCTTCTCAAAGTTTAAATTCTCTATTTCCCTTATTAGTTTTGTGTCTCTTCTCTAAACTTTTTCTAACTCTGCAATATCTTTTTTTGGAGATTGTCCCCAGTATTGCACTCCATACTCAAAGTGAGGTCTTACCAGTGATTTATATTGTGACCGTTACATGCTAATATCTTATTAACCTTATAAGTTATTGCTCTGCATTGTGCACCCATTGTTAGTTAGTTATTTATAAGTACTCTAAATCCCTTTGCTCCTCTGTTTAATCTGTCTAATTCCATTTAAATAATAGGCTGCCTGCTTATTTAACTTCCAAAATGTAGAACCTTAAATCTTCCAGTATTACATCTCAAGAAAATAACTAGTTTAGTACCCCATCATTCTCCCTCTCACTGTTAATCATGGTGCCCTTCTCAAATTTTGATATATATTAATAAATACATTTTTTATATAATATATATAAATATATATTTAAATTGATATTTTGATAAAATATATATCTAATCCTATATATATATATATATATATATTATATATAGGTATAGATATATACAGATATATATAGGAATAAAAAATACATAGAACATATTCTGCTATGGTCAAAACATTGGAATGTGCAATATTTACAGTAAATATATACTATAGCACTTTTTAAAAAATGAATATTGCATATATATGGTTTTATATGTAACCCGATGTGCGCAAAAAGCTTACTTCTAGCGCAGTTAACGCTTGAGCGGGGTGTTAAATAACTCTCAACTTGTAATATGGCCCTTAGTCTTAGTATATAATGTCACATTACAGGGAGTGCAGAATTATTAGGCAAATGAGTATTTTGACCACATCATCCTCTTTATGCATGTTGTCTTACTCCAAGCTGTATAGGCTCGAAAGCCTACTACCAATTAAGCATATTAGGTGATGTGCATCTCTGTAATGAGAAGGGGTGTGGTCTAATGACATCAACACCCTATATCAGGTGTGCATAATTATTAGGCAACTTCCTTTCCTTTGGCAAAATGGGTCAAAAGAAGGACTGGACAGGCTCAGAAAAGTCAAAAATAGTGAGATATCTTGCAGAGGGATGCAGCACTCTTAAAATTGCAAAGCTTCTGAAGCGTGATCATCAAACAATCAAGCGTTTCATTCAGAATAGTCAACAGGGTCGCAAGAAGCGTGTGGAAAAACCAAGGCGCAAAATAACTGCCCATGAACTGAGAAAAGTCAAGCATGCAGCTGCCAAGATGCCACCTGCCACCAGTTTGGCCATATTTCAGAGATGCAACATCACTGGAGTGCCCAAAAGCACAAGGTGTGCAATACTCAGAGACATGGCCAAGGTAAGAAAGGCTGAAAGACGACCACCACTGAACAAGACACACAAGCTGAAATGGTCAAGACTGGGCCAAGAAATATCTCAAGACTGATTTTTCTAAGGTTTTATGGACTGATGAAATGAGAGTGAGTCTTGATGGGCCAGATGGATGGGCCCGTGGCTAGATTGGTAAAGGGCAGAGAGCTCCAGTCCGACTCAGACGCCAGCAAGGTGGAGGTGGAGTACTGGTTTGGGCTGGTATCATCAAAGATGAGCTTGTGGGGCCTTTTCGGGTTGAGGATGGATTCAAGCTCAACTCCCAGTCCTACTGCCAGTTTCTGGAAGACACCTTCTTCAAGCAGTGGTACAGGAAGAAGTCTGCATCCTTCAAGAAAAACATGATTTTCATGCAGGACAATGCTCCATCACACGCGTCCAAGTACTCCACAGCGTGGCTGGCAAGAAAGGATATAAAAGAAGAAAATCTAATGACATGGCCTCCTTGTTCACCTGATCTGAACCCCATTGAGAACCTGTGGTCCATCATCAAATGTGAGATTTACAAGGAGGGAAAACAGTACACCTCTCTGAACAGTGTCTGGGAGGCTGTGGTTGCTGCTGCACGCAATGTTGATGGTGAACAGATCAAAACACTGACAGAATCCATGGATGACAGGCTTTTGAGTGTCCTTGCAAAGAAAGGTGGCTATATTGGTCACTGATTTGTTTTCGTTTTGTTTTTGAATGTCAGAAATGTATATTTGTGAATGTTGAGATGTTATATTGGTTTCACTGGTAAAAATAACTAATTGAAATGGGTATATATTTGTTTTTTGTTAAGTTGCCTAATAATTATGCACAGTAATAGTCACCTGCACACACAGATATCCCCCTAAAATAGCTATAACTAAAAACAAACTAAAAACTACTTCCAAAACTATTCAGCTTTGATATTAATGAGTTTTTTGGGTTCATTGAGAACATGGTTGTTGTTCAATAATAAAATTAATCCTCAAAAATACAACTTGACTAATAATTCTGCACTCCCTGTAAACAACATTGAATTTCCACTATGCTAATTAAGTACTATAAGAAATTGCAAAACATATTCATTACTTTTTTCTTGGATATAAATAATTGTTTTAATAACAATTACAATAGTGTGATAGAAAAACTGAAGAAAAACTGTAGTCTTGAATGAGTTTATTTACATTAGAGATTGGTTTAGTTGATTTACCATCTTTTAAAAATGGTGAGCAATTTATGAGAGATATTTTCTAAGTAGATTGGGGATACCAGCAGCTATCTTTCTCTAATTGGTCTTACCTTTCCCACGTAAATCACGATAAATTAATACTTTTTAATTTACTCTATGTGGCTGAAATCAAAATGGAAAAAAAGTATTGAAGTTCAGAAGTGTTAAAATCTCACATCAAATAGAGCATTCCTGACAAAATTACTAATTTTTCTTGCTTGAGCACAAAAAATCCAGTCACATTCAGTAAATTTTAGTGTGACTCAAACAGAGAAATATTTAAAAGCATGTCTGTTATGCATTCCCTGAGAATAGAAAATCGGACACCTCCGTTTTAGCTACTGCCATATTTAGCCCACCATGGAACGACTGAATTCTAAAATTAAACAACAGGCAATATTAAGAAGTGGACAGACAATTATCATATTGTAAAGTAAACTAACCCAGAATAATTAATTTTACACTTTTATGGACAGGTTACAAGTGGCACGCTAAACCGCTAGTGGGTATTGCGCACATATTACAAGTTGAAAGTAAAAAGTTAGCATGCATGGAAAAGTGCGTGATAATTTCAGGACTTCAAATGTGAGCTGATAAAAAAAAAAAAACGTTCGTGCATTAACCTTACACTGCGTAAAACCTACTGCAGTAAAGCTGAAGATAGTTATGAATATTCCACATTCCAATATTTTTAATATTGAAGAAAGTGTTCTTTATATACATATGTTTTGGAAAAATATATATCTATACCTACAGTATATATCTAAATGAATGTATACATGTATAAATAAATAAAAAAAAATATATATATATATATATATATATTTAAAAATACTAAGAACATTTTCTTCTAAGTGATTAACATTGGAATTTAAAATAAGGTATTTAACTGGAAAGGGCTCCAAATTGTTTGTGTGTTTATATATATATATATATATATATATATATATACATACAGTATGTGTGTGTGTGTATACATGTGTTTATATTTGTATATATGTATATATGAACAAATAAATACACATGTATATACATATATACACATATTTAGACATATATATATATATATATATATACATATGCACATTTACTTATTAACCATTGCACTGTACGCAAGGTCTTCACTTGCGCTAACCTGATGAACGTAAATTTTGTTTGTGTCCGAGCGCGCTTGTTTACTTTTGACTTGTAATATGGTATCACGATACAGCAACATTTGTAATTTATAATAAGATACCTTTTCATTTACATGTCTGTAATAATTCAGTAATAAATTACATTTTAAAGTAAATAGAACATAACCATAGGTCAGTGGCGTAGCGTGGGGGGGGGGCACAGGGGCGGTTGCCCCGGGCGCAAAATTATGGGGGGCGCAAAAGCCTCCACCAGAAAGTAGACTGTGGCGATTTTAGCAACCCTGCTGTTCTGTCTTGAGTCACTCTCAGTCTCAATCAATGCAAGTGTGAACTTCCATTGTTTGTCACTTTGTCAGTGTCGTCTGAGTCGTCACGGTCTGTGAGTCTCAGTCTGTGCCGCCGGCGCCTCCTGTAAGTGTGTGTAAATGTAATCTACTGTTTATCCGACTCTACAGTTTACACCACTAGCACGGCGCAGACGGGTCCTAACTCCTCCCACTCCCAGCTCGCAGGTCAGGAGGGACCGAGGGAGCAATAAGTGGGGGAAGAGCCTGAGCCTGAGGACTGTCTCTAGCGCGTCGTGCCTGGTGCCTGCCCTGCCCGTGACTGTATATTGAAGCCTGGACCGGTAAGTAATTTGGGGAGGAGAGGAAAGGGATGTCGGTTGTGGCAGCGGCTTAGCCTTAGTGGCTATATATTTCTTGACTACAAATTGTCAGGACTCAGAGGACTGAGAGGAATGTTAACTGTTGGGAGGCTGGGGTGTAAAGGTGAGCTCAGTGTTCTCTTGGGCCTGGGTAGGAATAATCTGTCTGTAATCCTGTGCTGCTGAGCTCTGCTCCTGCTCCTCTCATCAGTCTGGATGCAGTTTGGCTGCAGTTACGTCTCAGGCTGGCCGCTGTGAGTTTCCATAAAAGTCCTGCTCTCAGGTCATCTACCACATGCTACCCCCTGCATGAGAAACCACTTCATTCCTGGGCTCTAGATTGTGTATGAGAAGGGGGGGGGTACACTTGTGCATTTGCATTAGAGAGGAAATACAGATACATGGCTAACAGCAATGTCTATCTGCAGCAATATATCAATAAGTTAGAAATACTCAGCAGTGAAAGATAAAGGAGCCAATGACTTAACAAAAGGTAACATTTTCTGAACTTTTGGGATTTTTTCAAAACAGACAGCATCTTGCTTCAAATAGGATGTACATAATACCAGCAAAGTTAGTTGTACATCATCAAATGTCATTTACAACTGTATTTTATACCAAGGTAGCAATAAAAGGGGTATGGAACCATTAATGTTTTTTGCATATAAAATATTTTTACAAATAATTGCAGTTTAAAAAAAAAAAAAGTTAGCTTAAAGGGACATAACAGTGCTATATCATTTCATTACACTATTTCATGTTTCTGTGTTTAAGCCCTACAAAGGGGTTAAACACATGGTTAACTAAGAGCTCAACCCCTGTATGAACAATAATAGTTATATGGAATGTGCACAAAAAATATCCTTTACCATCTATAAAGTTTTACTTTTGTATGAAAAATCTTAGCACTGTATCTTTACTACTCTTCTTTGATATTGACCTTTAAATTTCCTGCAGATCAGTTGGAACCCTCAGGAAAAAAAAAAAGTTTAATGAATATTGGAAATTGTAACAAGTTTAATTTGTTTTATATGTAATTAAAACAAAAACCTGTCTCCTAAGTTGTTGAGCTGGCTCCTAGTTTCAAATCAAATTTGCCAATCCCTACTGTACTGGTGCTAATGGGTTAGGGGGGCGCAATTCTTACCTTGCCCTGGGCGCTGACAACCCACGCTACACCACTGCCATAGGTTCAAGTCTAGGGGATGTATCTATTTTTAATTTTGTGCTTTATAAAGTTTATAAATTGCAATCTTTATAATACTTAAATGGAAACCTCTGCTCAACATTTTTCAAGTAGTGCTCTGAAACCCATTAAATAAATATGGCAAAACTCTGATAATGGATTCCCATAAAATTAAATTTATAAAATGAAATGATAATGGATTCCCATAAAATTCTATTGTACTTTTTGTGTGTACAAAAAGGTATTCTTTCAGTTTAACATTAGCTATAACCAGCAGGGAGCTTAAATATAATTCAATTCATTTTTAATTAAGTACACATTTGAAACATTTTTTTTTGTCTCTTAGATAATGATGTTCTATGAAACACACATACAGTATATATATTTTTTTAAATGTGCATTATGGGATCCATTGACCAAGTGAATAGATACATTTCCAAAATTAAAACCATTAGATCAACTACACTATATGAAAATGTTAGATATGAGACTATACCTAACTTAGTACAGAAAGGTCTTAAGACCCCGGGATAATACTATACATGAGGAAGCCATAGTCTTCCAGGGATTGGTTCATTTTAAAATGGTAAATGATAGAGAAATGTTTCGAAAGCAGTTGAAAGCTTTGTGTTTTTATTTTACCATTGGCCATTTTCAAACTAAAATCTTATTAGGTTTTAATGGTTTGATCAAAGTATCCTATTATAAGCTAAAGCCTATATACTTTTAGAAACTGATATGATGAAAAAAAATGTATATCTAGATACAAGCAAATATTTTCTTTTTTTATTTATAAGAATAATTCAGCTTAACATGTTTCTAGGGTATTGGATTTTACAAATGCCTCTTATATGTTTTTTTATAAATGTTCATATTCTTCAAAAAAGTGTTTTTAAATTTGCAGGCATAATAACCTTTAATGGTGCAGACCCATAAACAAATTATTACTTCTAGACTATTAAAAAAAAGGAAATAGGACTTTAAACCTGTTAAGAAATCCTAAAAAAAAGACAGGGAATGCAGCACTCCTTTTAAATATCAGTAAACACTTATTTTATTTAGTTACTACAGTTCTAAACTCCTGAACTGAAAATAAAAAAACACATGAACAGGTGTAGCAAAGAGATACTTCACATATATGTTTACTGATATTTAAAATGAGTGCTGTATTCCCTGTCTCTTATATAAAAATAGAAAATATGGATTAAAAATTACACTTTATTAACATATATATATACACAAATGGACACACCAGTAGGAAGATGTAGTGGTAGGTATTTAGAGATGGGAATTTGTACTTCCAAACTCATTTAGTCAAACAACCAAACCATCTATCATCTGGCTACAACTAACAGACAAAAATAATAGAGGGATGCTGTAGTGGGTATTTAGAGATGGGAATTTGCGCTTCCAAACTCTTTATCCAACAACCATACTATCTAGCATCTCACTACTACTAATATTAAAAAGGGCCAGTGGGCCCAGAGGACGTGTGTATTCCTTTAAGTAGGGATAGACCTGCATGCAGTATATCAGTAAGGATAAAAAGCCCACACTTCACAAATGTATCCACACAAAATGCAAACAAACTATACACTCAAGGGCGTCCTCCTGCCTGCGTACTGCTTTGATTTAACAAAGTCAGCCGATTTCTAGCTGAATCCCTATATTATTGGTTACATACATACAGACAAACAAACGTGCCAAAAGCATTCATGATTATCAAGTATAAACACTTATCGCTCAAAATATATATCTATGTGAGTCCGAGCGTAACAGTTGTCTAAATGTATTACCATAAGCGGAATTAGGGGCTGTCAGAGCAACATTATATATAATAAGCCAATGTATTTAATATAAATTAACATAGAGTCAAATCCCTCTGAATTAGCCCAACAAAGTATCGCTTATGTACTGGCATCAAAAGTATCAAGAGCGGTATTTTGAAAACCCGCTACTACGAGTGCTATAGTATGTATCAGATACACTGTCCACTGAGGCCACGCCCACCGACACATTTCTGTCACTCAAAACGTGACTTCGTGACCGCATTGGCTAGTCATATTGTTTATGCAATGTCTTGTTATCATGTTTAGAGAGTATCAGGTTACTCTTTCATTTGCCAAAAAGTTATTATTATAAAGTAACAAGTATTGGTGATTAAGTTTGTTATATTTGTGCTTATAATAGTTTTTACTGCTGGAGGTTATTGCTGATTTCCTTTAGAATAACCGGATCCTTATTTATAGGGCTATTTTCCTAAGTAGACACATATATTCCACAGAATAACCAAACAAATGGGAGTGAATGTTGTATGAACAGTAATGTTACAAAAACAGAGATGAAAAAGGAGAGTACTGAAATAAACAGATTGTAATCCTAAGAGATGTGTCCCAATTCACAGGACATCTTTTTCATATTGCCACTAGGTATTTTATTTCGATTTGAAAGGTCGTTATAAGTTATTTGGTGGGTAAGGTGTTTCTATCTTTTTATTATTTTTACTTTATATATATATATATATATATATATATATATATATATATATATATATATATATATATATATATGTAATTCATCAGTGTTTGTTTATAACAGATTTTATGACAAAAAACTGATATATTTGTCGTATGTGCCTTCACTAAGGATAGTTACGTATTGTCCATGTAAACTATCAGCACTACAGTTATTTGTAATTTATATATATATATTTATATATATATATATATATATATATATATATATATATATATATATATATATATATTCCATGTTATTCAAGATGGAATATTTCTTAATTCCCACAAGAAACAAACAAACCATCCTCATCGGGTAGAAACTATACTTGACTGACATTGGTATCACTATCTGTGTATCAAAGTACCTACTATTATTATAAGAAGCATTTCTATGATATTGCCTCGTTAAAGCCTCTTGGTGCAGCGGATTGTAATTCGTGGATCCACCTGCATTCTTTCTGTAGTAACATTCTTGTAATATCACCCCTTCTTCCTTTTAATTTTATTTGCTCAATTGCAAAAAACAACATTTCATATTTATGTCCCTGATGTACATTAATTATATGTTGTGCCACAGGTACATTTCTGTTCCATTTTATGTCACCTATGTGCTCCAAAACTCTGGTGCATAGTTCTCTGGAAGTTTCACCCACATAGATTCTCCGGCATTTGCACATTGCAACATAGATTACTCTTTTTGATCTGCAGTTCAGAAAATCTATAATTTCATATTTTTTACCTTTATTTGGGTGTGTAAAGATCTTAGTTGGGGCCATATTTTTACAGGCTTGGCATCTACCACATTTATGGAAGCCTTTTGTTTCTCTAAGCCAAGTTCTGGCTTGTTCTTTTGAGTAGTGGCTCTCCATTAAAATGTTTTTTAATGTAGTTTTTTGACCTTCTGTATGTTATCACTGGTTTTTCAGAGATTATCTCTGTCAGATCTTCATCCTCGTGCAGTATATGCCAGTGTCTCTGGAAAATGTTTTTAATACACATATTTTTATCATCATAGGTCCCTATTATTCTACAAATATGTGGTACATTTTTTTTTGTATCTCTATTCTCTTTTATTTGTATTATCCAAAAGTGAAGGTCTGTCTAGAGCCTTAGCTCTTTGGTATGCCCATTTCAGGCATCTGCCTGGATACCCCCTCTCTCTGAATCTTCATCTTAGTTCTCCTGCTTCTGCTTCAAAATCTGCTTCTGTGCTGCAGTTACGTCTGTCTCACAAATATTGACCAAACGGAATGCCCATTTTTTTTTTTTTTGGGTGAAAACTCTCCCATTGTAAAAGACTGTTAGTTGATGTCTCTTTTCTATACAGCTTGGTATTCAGAGTTCCATCACTCTCTTTTCTAATTTCCAAGTCCAAAAAGGAAATTTGTGTGTTATTTAACGTAGACGTGTATTTCATCCCATCTGTGCTATTGTTTAGCCATAGCATAAAGTTACTAAAATCAGTCTGTGTACCTGTCCACATAATAAATACATCATCTATATATCTAATATATAGATCCATATATTTCAGTATACTTTTATTTTCAATCCACCCCAAGAAGATGTTTGCATAAGTTGGGACACAGCATGGGCCCATTGCTGTCCCCTTTTTCTGCAAATAGATCTTTTTATTGAACAAAAAGTAATTGTGTCTTAGTACATAGTCTAACAAGTCAATAATAAAATCATCTTATTTACTAACTTTTGGGTTGACTGTTTTCTGAAATGACATAACTGCTTCCATACCTAGGGTATGTGAGATATTCGAGTACAAACTTTCAACATCAATGCTTGCTAGTAATGTGTTTTCATTTACTGTAATATCAGCTAGACATTTTAAAACATCTTTTGTATCTTGCACATATGATGTAAGGGTATGCACAAAATGTCTAAGTTTTCTATCAATGAATATACTAGCATTTTCATTTAGACATCCATTCCCTGAGACTATGGGTCTACCGGAAGGGTTTTTTATGTTTTCATGGATTTTTGGAAGACTATAAAAAGTTGCCACCCTAGGTGTCATGTTGCACATGAACATATATTCTGCTTTCATTATTACTCTCTCTTGTAAACCCCTATCTAAAAAAGATTTTAATTATTTTATAAACGTTTCTGTAGGGTCATGGCTAAGGATTTTGTAGTTTTCTACATTCTCCAAGATATCAGTACATATTTGCTTGTATTGTATATTATTCATAATGACCATATTGCCCCCCTTATCTGCATTTTTATTAGTAATTTCCTTATTATTTTGTAGTTCTGTGAGGGCTCTCCATTCTTTATAGCTTAAGTTCTTTTTAGTTTTGCTTTTTTGATTTAGTCCCTCTATTTCAGTTGCTACCAAGGAGACACACTTCTCAATGGATGAGTATTTTGAAATTGTTGGCATAAATTTACTTTTAGGTTTGACAACGCTGTCTTTTCTCATATCTGATCTGTTATCACTTTCATTCAGTAAGGTCAACATTAAATTGACCATTTCATGGTCTTCTTGCTCAATACCCATGTCATTTAGAGAATTTGTATTAGCCATTTTATGAAACTTGTATAATGCTAGTTTTCTAGCAAAAAAGGTGTGTGTCCTTAATCCAATTAAAAGTATCATAATGTGGGGTAGACTGTGTTTTTCTGTCAGGGAAATAAAATGTTTTGTGAATTTTGACACATCACCACCTTTTAGTTAGTGAAATAAAACAGCAAGAGTCGCAGGAAGAATTTGATTTGAGAGTACACTATACCTGTGAGTAACTAAGACACAATAAGTAATAAGAACTTTTATCACAGTAATTTCAGATAGAGGTTTGTGACAGTGTGGTAACCAAGGTTTACCACTCTGTCTTACTATAGCCAAGTATGTTATATCAGTCCGAAGATTAATGGGTAGATTAATTACACTTATTGGCTTAAAAGTAAACAAACTTACAGAATATAAATAGACTAGGTTTAAACAGTCTAAGAACAACACAATAAACTGTTACTTTGTATGTAAGGTATATTGTGCAATGAAAGAGTAAGTCACAGCTGAACACAATATAGCTTGAAATTGGTAAGTAAAAGTCAGGAGGATAATCACAGGCTCAGGTAGAGGAAGATCCATAGCACAAACCTTCAGGATCATTCAGAGAATTTCGTAAGAACGCTACAACAGAGCCCTGCAGTAGTGTGTGGAGGATGAGAAGAGGGCGACGGCAGTAGCTGATGACGTAGGCTCCAGTGAACAGAGCGGATCTGAAACACAGTTTGCAAAGAGAATACACACAGACGTCTCCAAAGGCTGAATAGAAGAAAGAGAGGCAGGAGACAAACTTCAACCTTCAATAATCCAGCAAAGACTGGATGATGGGGCGGTGCTTAAATAGCAGTTGCAGAGAGTTGAGCTTGGAGCGTGACACTTTTTAAAGGTACAGTGTAGGTGATTCAATGTAAGGTGTTACATAACCCCCCCCCCCAAGGAACCACAGCAAGGTTCTAAGGCCTAGGCCGATCATGATAACGTTTATGAAGCAAAGATACCAACCTGGGAGCAGAGAGATTAGATGCGGGCTCTCAAGAATCCTCCTCATGCCCAAAACCAGTCCAGTGTACCAAGTAGAACAAACGACCATATCTACGTCTAGAATCAATGATACTATGGACCTCATACGTTTTGTCAGAATCCAATCCAGTAGGTACACCAGTTGTACAGGATGAAGTTGGGGTGGAATTACATGGTTTAACAAGAGAGACATGTAAAGTCGAGTGGATTTTATAACTGGTTGGAAGTTGAAGCATGACCGTAACAGGGTTCTTTATAGCAAGAATGGGGAATGGTCCTATGAATATCTTTAGGAAAAAGAACAAAAGAGATTTTTACTCAGGCACTTTGACTAGTTGCACGTCTATATTAATAATAGGAATCAAAAAACCAGCTGTCAGTCCAGTAGTACAAAAAATAGAAAAATGGTATATATATATATATATATATATATATAGTCGATAGCATTTTCAATACATTTCTCTGCTTGCCATTTTACTGTTTTTTACACACCTTTAAATTGAGTGATATATAAAAGAGAGAGATATGAGTCCTTTTAATTTGATTGATCAGCTTTGCAACTTGTATGTATTATATATTATTATTCTGTATAGCTTTTCATTAGGACAGTCTCTTTAAACACTTAATATTCTTTTCAGAACCCCCAATTCAACAACCGTGCTGTAATATGGAATAGATAGCAAGTTTTCTCACCTCCTCTGTTGCTATATATCAATGTCTCCCAATGCTCCCAGACCCCGGTCTGTCCACAATGTGCGGCTGAGCTGTAGGGCAATATTAACTAGAAATAAAGACTCTCAAGATTTCTTACCCGCCACGGCTTTTAAGTTGCTCCCAGACTCCGGTCTGTCCACGCTATGCGGTTAAGCTGTAAAGTAGCTGTGGCAGGTTAGTCTCGGATCTCTTGTCCATTACAGGTCTCGGCTTTCTGCTGCTCCCGGACTCCAGTCCGTCCACACTGCGCGGTTGAGCAAACTTCCGGAAGCCCTTGGTACTTGTGACGTCACTTGTAGTCATGCCTCCTCCTTACGGTAGCTACGGTCGATTGGGGTTCACTCCTGGAGCTCAATTCGGCTGCATTTTCCGGTGTTAGATTAAAGGTTTAGAAGAAACAGCTGATACATGCAAGTTATGTATATATACCTTCTGTCATGTATTGAAGTAGATGCTGCTGGGCATAGACGGCTTTGCAGATTGTTTACTGGCTTTCTGGCAGGTTATGCAAACAAAAAAAGATCCAAAAAGGAAAGGATGCCAGTAAACAGAGTAAAAGTTAAAGGCTTTATTCAAGTAGTTTAAAAGTGTTGAGACACAAAGATTTAACAAATGATTTAGCTTGTTTCTCGCTGCCCTTCCAGACTATTAGCAAGTCGTCTATAAAATGACAGTACAGACCAATTTGAGATTTGAGGGTACCACCACCTGCATAGATGTGGGACCGCTCCCACCAACCCATGTATAGGTTGGCGTAGGTGGGCGCAAACTTGGCGCCCATAGCAGTCCCACATCTCTGCAGGTAGAAATCTCCCTCAAACTGAAAGAAGTTATGCGTTAACAGAAATTTTGTGACTTCCATTATGAAGGCAATCAATGGCTCACTGTATGCTGTTTCCCTCACTAGAAAATAGTGGATAGCCTCAAGTCCCTTCTCATGAGGTATTGATGAGTAGAGGGCTACAACATCAACAGTGAGCCATCCAGAATCTCTACTCCATTCAAGCTGTTCAACTACATTAATGACATGTTTAGAATCTCTGATATAGCTAGGTAACTGTTTTACCAAAGGCTGCAGGATGTCATCCAACCATTCGGATAGATGTTCCAGCATTGAACCCATTCCACTAATAATCGGTCTGCCTTGAACACTAGTAGTAGACTTATGCACCTTTGGGAGGTGATGAAAGATGGGAGTTACAGGTATTTCAAAGTTTCATTGTCAATCAAACCCTGTTCAAATGCCCCATCCAAAAGGTGCATAAGTCAACGCTGAAAGTTCTTAGTTGGATTATGGTTCAATTTTTCATAACTGGCGGGGTTGCCCAGTTGTCTCATTGCTTCAGCAATATAAGAAGATCTGTTCATAAGAACAACTGAACCCCCCTTGTCCGCCTGTTTTATCACCAGGTTTTCTTTCTTTCCCAAATCATTTATTATATAGTTCCCAATAAATGGCATCAAAGTTTAAGCTAGAAAACACTCACACATATAGAAGCTAATCATATCAACAAGTATAAGCTTTTTGGTAATTGTAAATAAATTTATTAAGCTTACATATATATTCAGCATCTATGGTGTTTTACAAATGTAATTTTGTTAAATGAATTATGGCAAAGATGTGGCATCCATATATATAAATATTTAAATATATGCTAATTTTGCAAATGATCAATTTATTCAATAGAAGTTAGATTTATAACTTATCCCCAGTGTTATAAAGGGTTAATTGAAAGCAATTTTCCTTGAACCAATAGTAGCCCAGTGTGGGCTTTTTAAATGCATGCACTAATTGAAAAAATTTTAAGGACTGTGAATACGGCGCAAGCCGAAACATGTTAGTCTTTGTCAGTTTGGGGGATAAGATGTTCCAACACTTTTAAACTACTTGAATAAAGCCTATAACTTTTACTCTGTTTACTGGCATCCTTTCCTTTTTGGATCTTTTTTTGTTTTCCTATGAATATCTTACCAAGCTTCCTACATGGATTATGGATCTTCAAATATTTTGTTGAGAGCCAGACAAGCTGGCCAATCTTGTAATCTGGTTGCCTTCTATGTCTGAGGTTATAGTATTTTTGTTGGGAAGTTTAGGCATCCTTGGTATGGGAAAGAACGGAGTTGACGTTTTGGTTAATGTTGTCAATCAGTTCATTAACTTGAGGAAATTGAGAATCAAACTTAGGGAGAAGATGAAGTTGAGAATATAAGCCGTAGTTGATGAAGAACGGACTATGACCAGTAAAAGAACTGAGAGTATTGTTGTAGGTGAATTCAGCTAAGGAGAGGAAGGAAGACCAGGAATCCTGTTGATGGGAACAGTAAGATCTTAGGTACTGTTCCAACCACTGATTCGTCCTTTCCGTCTGACCATTGGTCTGTGGATGGTATGAGGTGCTCAACCTCTGATCGATTACTAAAGCAGATCACAACTCCCTCCAGAACTTGGAGGTGAACTGCATTCCCCTGTCACTAATAACAGTGTTTGATAAACCATGGATGCAAAGTATTTCTTTGATAAATATCTGAGCGGTCTGTTTTGAAGTTGGTAAACCCTGGCAAGGAACAAAGTGAGCCATCTTGGAGAAAACATCTACCACCACGAAGATAGTCGTGAAGGTAGAAGAGGTAGGTAGGTCCACTATAAAATCCATAGTGAGAACCTTCCAAGGTCCTTGGGGTATAGACAAGGGTTGGAGTAAACCAACAGGATTTTTAAGTGAAAACTTAAAAGTGGCACAGATAGAACAAGCGTTTACATAATCCTTGGCAGATTTAAACAAGGAAGGTCACCAATAAGAACATCTAATGAGTTCATGAGTCTTATGGGGTCCCAAGAGGAGAGTCGTGGTTTTGTTGGAGAATTAGGGTTCTCAAGGACTTGGGTATATACAACCGTTGATCATAATGTAATAAACCCTTTGGATCTTGTATTAAGACCTCAAGCGATTTATCTGGATCAGCTGCTTAAACCTTTTTTTAACATAGGACTGAGGTCAGAAAGTAGAGCCACAAACGCATCTTTTGAAAGTACTGTGGAAGGATTACTAGGACGTTTAGGCCTGGTGTCCTTTCTCGAAAGGGCATCAGCCTTTCCATTCTTCTCCCCAGGACGAAAGGTGATAAGGTAACGGAAGCGAGAGAAGTATAAACTCCACCTCAGTTGCCTAGACGACAATGTCCTGTTACACTGAAGGTACTGTAGGTTCTTGTGATCAGTATAAATCACTATAGGATTAGTGGGTCCTTCTAACAGATGACACCAATGGTCAAATGAACATTTTACTGCTAACAATTCCTTTTCCCCAATGGAGTAGTTTATTTCAGTGGGTGTCATTCATCTAGGGGAATAGGCAGCTGGGTGTAGAGGATCCAAAAAATATTTTTTCTGAGAGAGGACTGCGCCAATGGCGTAATCTGAGGCGTCTACCTCTAATATAAACTGGTGATCAATGTTAGGAAATTGTAGGATAGGAGCTGTACAAGACTTGTTTTTAAGATGGTCAAAAACTAATTGAGTTTTTGGAGTCCAAATAAATGGGTTCTGAAGATTTGTTAGATCAGTTAGGGGTCTAGCTAAAGTAGCGAAGTTGGAAATAAATTTGCGATAAAAGTTAGCAAACCCTAAAAATTGTCCCCCCTATCCGTAGTTTTAAATTGTGTGTCATGGTTATGTTTGTGTACATTTTTTAACATAGTATGAATAAAAGTTATATTTTAATGTGCATTTTTCCACTCCTATCTATCCTGACCCATTTGTCAATAATAGCCAATAGTATTGGCCAGTAGTTTATTGTGAATAGTTATATTGGTTGATACTATTTATGTGACAGAACTCAGGAGTGCTATATGTGTATTCTTGTTGAGGTGGGTGTCCACTCCCCTCAAGTCTAGAAACCCTAAAAATTGTTGTACTTCTTTTCTAGATTTCGGGGTAAGCCATTCTTTAACTACGATAACCTTATTGTTCTCCATGCGGATACCGTCAGGAGTAATACAGTATCCTAAAAATAATATTTCAGAAACTTCCAAGGTACTCTTCTCTAGTTTAGCGTATAGATGGTGTTTCCTTAACCTAGTTAATACAGTACGTACATAACTTTTATGATCAACATAATTCTGGGAGTAGATCAAAATATCATCAAGGTAAACTATAATGTAAACATCTAATATGTCACGGAAGATATAACTGATCAAGCATTGCAATGTAGCAGGAGAATTACAGAGACCAAATGGCATTACTGTATATTCAAAAAGACCATATCTGGTCCTAAACACAGTAAGTCCTTCATCTCCTGCTCTTATTCTTATCAGGTTGTAAGCAACTCTAAGGTTTAACTTAGTGAAAACCGTTGCACCTTGCAACCTTTCTATGAGTTCAGGTATAAGGGGTAATGGATACCTATTTTTTCTAGTGATCTTATTCAACTCCCTATAAATGATAATAGGGCGTAATGAGCCATCTTTATTATTAACAAAAAACATACCTGCCCCTGCCAGAGAAGTGTTAGGTTTTATAAAACCATTCCTGAGGTTATCATTAATACAGGGAGTGCAGAATTATTAGGCAAGTTGTATTTTTGAGGATTAATTTTATTATTGAACAACAACCATGTTCTCAATGAACCCAAAAAACTCATTAATATCAAAGCTGAATATTTTTGGAAGTAGTTTTTAGTTTGTTTTTAGTTTTAGCTATTTTAGGGGGATATCTGTGTGTGCAGGTGACTATTACTGTGCATAATTATTAGGCAACTTAACAAAAAACAAATATATACCCATTTCAATTAGTTATTTTTACCAGTGAAACCAATATAACATCTCAACATTCACAAATATACATTTCTGACATTCAAAAACAAAACAAAAACAAATCAGTGACCAATATAGCCACCTTTCTTTGCAAGGACACTCAAAAGCCTGCCATCCATGGATTCTGTCAGTGTTTTGATCTGTTCACCATCAACATTGCGTGCAGCAGCAACCACAGCCTCCCAGACACTGTTCAGAGAGGTGTACTGTTTTCCCTCCTTGTAAATCTCACATTTGATGATGGACCACAGGTTCTCAATGGGGTTCAGATCAGGTGAACAAGGAGGCCATGTCATTAGATTTTATTCTTTTATACCCTTTCTTGCCAGCCACGCTGTGGAGTACTTGGACGTGTGTGATGGAGCATTGTCCTGCATGAAAATCATGTTTTTCTTGAAGGATGCAGACTTCTTCCTGTACCACTGCTTGAAGAAGGTGTCTTCCAGAAACTGGCAGTAGGACTGGGAGTTGAGCTTGACTCCATCCTCAACCCGAAAAGGCCCCACAAGCTCATCTTTGATGATACCAGCCCAAACCAGTACTCCACCTCCACCTTGCTGGCATCTGAGTCAGACTGGAGCTCTCTTCCCTTTACCAATCCAGCCACGGGCCCATCCATCTGGCCCATCAAGACTCACTCTCATTTCATCAGTCCATAAAACCTTAGAAAAATCAGTCTTGAGATATTTCTTGGCCCAGTCTTGACGTTTCAGCTTGTGTGTCTTGTTCAGTGGTGGTCGTCTTTCAGCCTTTCTTACCTTGGCCATGTCTCTGAGTATTGCACACCTTGTGCTTTTGGGCACTCCAGTGATGTTGCAGCTCTGAAATATGGCCAAACTGGTGGCAAGTGGCATCTTGGCAGCTGCACGCTTGACTTTTCTCAGTTCATGGGCAGTTATTTTGCGCCTTGGTTTTTCCACACGCTTCTTGCGACCCTGTTGACTATTTTGAATGAAACGCTTGATTGTTCGATGATCACACTTCAGAAGCTTTGCAATTTTAAGAGTGCTGCATCCCTCTGCAAGATATCTCACTATTTTTGACTTTTCTGAGCCTGTCAAGTCCTTCTTTTGACCCATTTTGCCAAAGGAAAGGAAGTTGCCTAATAATTATGCACACCTGATATAGGGTGTTGATGTCATTAGACCACACCCCTTCTCATTACAGAGATGCACATCACCTAATATGCTTAATTGGTAGTAGGCTTTTGAGCCTATACAGCTTGGAGTAAGACAACATGCATAAAGAGGATGATGTGGTCAAAATACTCATTTGCCTAATAATTCTGCACTCCCTGTATAAGTTTTAAGGTGTTCTAGCTCAGATTTGGACAGGAGGTAGATATGCCAACAAGGAATAGAAACTCCTGGTAAAAGGTCAATAGGGCAGTCATAAGACCTGTGGGTGGCAGAGATTCTGCTTCCTTTTTATCGAAAACATCAGTGAAATCTTTGTAGTGATATAGTATCTGTGAGACTGAGTTATGCATAATAGTGGTTGTACCTAAACAATGTTCCTTACAATAAGTGGAAGTAAACAAGAGATTTGTAGTAGTGTAATCTATAGTGGGTTGGTGCAGCCTAAGCCTGTTTATACCCAAAACTTATTTAAACATAAGAGCCTGTATAATATCAAAAGTGAGGGTTTCAGTGTGACCACTGTTTGTAGTAAGAAGCAGAGGAATAGTTGGGTAAGAGATAGGACCAGAAGCAAGAAGAGAAAAATCAATTTTCTTCAGTGAGACAAGACTATGTTTTGGTATTACAGGAATTTTATTAAGTTTGAATTTAGTATGATCAATAAAATTCCCACAAGCCCCAGTATCAATGATTGCCTCAGTAGTCCTCTTGTGTTGTTCCCACTGCAAAATTAAAGGCATTGATAGGTAAGAGTTGGATTGATTGTTAGTAGTACAACAAGGTATAATGTTAAAATCCTTACCAAATTTGTTCTTGTTGAGGTTAGGGCAGTCCTTCACCTCATGTCCTGGGCAGACGCAGTACATGCACAAATTAAGAGATCTCCTTATGTTTTTTTCTTGGCTAGTGAGTGGCCCTTTCACAAATCCATTCTCCATTGGTTGTGATGTCTCTCTAGGAGTGGGGGTTGTTGGTTGGGGAAGCCTCCTGAATGAGCCTTTCTCGGATCTATGTTCCCTGAGGCATCTATCAATACTGGTTGATAGTGCAAACAACTCTTCTAGGGAATCGGGGATACCAGTTCTTGATAATTCCTCCTTTATCTCTTCCGAGAGTCCAAGACGGAACTGGATGCTTACAGAAATCTCGTTCCAGAGAGAATCTTTTGCTGATATCTTAAATTGAGTTATGTATATCTCAACTGGATTTCTCAGTTGTTTAAGTGACCTAAGTGTGTTCTCTGCAGTCACCTGTCTGTAAGGGTCATCGTAAAGTGCAAACCAGAGAGTCCAGTATGGTATCCCCTGATTCGTGGTAGGAGTCAGGCCAAGCTCGGGGTTCACCCCTAAGATAGGATATGAGTGTCAAGACTCTAATCCTACCTTTTTATCACGATAACTTCAGATAGAGGTTTGTGACATTGTGGTAACCAAGAAATTATTTCACAGGTTTACCACTCTGTCTTACTATAGCCAAGAATGTTATATCAGTCCAAAGATTAATGGATAGATTAATTACACTTATTGGCTTAAAAGTAAACAAACTTCCAGAATATAAATAGACTAGGTTTAAACAGTCTGAGAACAACACAATAATCTGTTACTTTGTATGTAAGATATATTGTGCAATGAAAGAGTAAGTCACAGAGGAACACAATATAGCTTGAAATTGGTAAGTAAAAGTTAACGCACAATACCGTAACCGTTAGTCAGGAGGATAATCACAGGCTCATGTAGAGAAAGATCCATAGCACAAACCTCCAGGATTAATCAGAGAATTTCGGTAGGAACGCTACAACAGAGCCCTGCAGTAGCATGTGAAGGATGAGAAGAGGGCGACAGTAGTAGCTGATGACGTAGGCTCCAGTGAACAGAGTGGATCAGAAACACAGTTTGCAAAGAGAATGCACACAGATGTCTCCAAAGGCTGAATAGAAGGCTGAATAGAAGAGAGAGGCAGGAGACAAACTTCAACCTTCAATAATCCAGCAAAGATGATGGGGCGGTGCTTAAATAGTGGTTGCAGAGAGCTGAGCTTGGAGCGTGACACTGTTTAAAGGTACAGTGTAGGTGATTCACTGTAAGGTGTTACAATACCTTGTACTCAGTCTCACATGGAGTGCACGTGTTCAGTCCGCTAGCAGAAGTAGGAAAGCTCATTTTACCATAAGGAAAACAATATGCTTTGAATTTCATAATTATAAGCACAAATTTAACAGAGTTAATTTTTTCATATTTTATTTATTAATATCATACTATTTATAAATAAAACATTTTTAGTAATATATGCATCTCTTTCACATATTTAAAAGCAGCAAACAAATTTTGGAGTTCACACTGTTCTCAAGGTAACAAAAAACTATCTTTAGAGAAGTCCAGCAGGGGAATAATATAATTTCACAAGACCACAGACCATTAAATAATCTACCATATGGGCCAATGATCAAAGATCACCGGATTCACAGAGAAATGTTCATTTCAGTCTCATTAATTTTGCAAAGCTCTTGCTGGGTGAATTTTTCTAAAATAGTGGTCTGACCCTCACTGTACAGACGAGAGGTGATCCATAGGATAGTAGCTTTCCATAGGAAAGTATAGGACTCACGTGCGCAAAAGCTTACTTCTAGCGCAGTTAACACTTGAGCGGCGTGTTAAATAACGCTTGACTTGTAATATGGCCCTTATTGTATAATTTCAAATTAAACAACATTGAGTTTCCACAATGCTAATTAAGAACTATATGAAATTGCAATACATATTCATTATTTTTTTCTTGGCTATAAATAATTGTTTTCATAACAATTACAAATAGTTTGATAGAAAAACTGAAGCTGAACTGTTGCCTTGAATACGTTTATTTGCATTAGAGATTGATTTAGTTGTTTTTAATGGTGGGTAATATATGAGAGATATTTTCTAAGTAGATAGGGGATATCAGCAGCCATTTTCCTCTAATTGGTCTTATCTTTGCCACGTAAATCTTGATAAATTAACACTTTTTAATTTACTTTATGTGGCTGAAATCAAAATGGAAAAAAATATTGAAGTTCAGAAGTGTTAAAATCTCACATCAAATACAGCAATCCTGCCAAAATTACTAATTCTTCTTGCTTGAGCAAAAAAGAGCCAGTCACATTCAGCAAATTTTAGTGTGACTGAAACAGAGAAATACTTAAAAGCATGTCTGTTTGCATTCCCTGAGAAGAGAAAATAAGACATCTCCGTTTTAGCTACTGCCAGATTCAGCCCACCATGGAACGAATGAATTTAAAAATGAAACAACAGGCAATATTAAGAAGTGGACAGACAATTATAATTTTGTAAAGTACACAAACCCAGAATAATGAATTTTACACTTTTAGGGCCAGGTTATAAGTGGCACACTAAACTGCTAGTGGGCTTTGCGCACATATTACAAGTTGAAAGTAAAAAGTTAGCATGCAAGTAAAAGTGCGTGATAACTTCAGGACTTCAAATGCGCGCTGATAAAAAACAAAAACACAACGTTTGTGCATTAACTTTACACTGCGCAAAACCTACTGCACTAAAGCTGAAGATAGTTATGAATATTTCACATTACAGTATTTTTCATATAGAAGAAAATGTTCTTTATATATATATTTTTTTGTAAAATATATATCTATACCTATATATCTAAATTAATATATACATGTATAAATATATATATATATATATATATATATATATATATATATATATATATATATATATATATATATATATATAAAAATAAAAACATATATTTAAAAATACTAAGAACATTTTTTTCTAAGTGATTAACATTGGAATTTAAAATAAGGTATTTAACAGGAAAGGGTTCCAAAGTGTTTGTGTGTGTTTATAGATATGATTTTCAGTAATAAATAACATCTGTATTCATCAGCATATTCTAAATAACATAAACTTAAATACAATATCAAGAAAAAAATAACATATTTTAAAGCAACTAGAACATTACCATAGGTTCAGTTCTAGGGGATACTTCTATTTTTAATTTTGTGCTTTATAGAGTTCATAAAGTGCAATATTTATATTACTTAAATGGAAACCTCTGTTCAAATTTTTTCAAGTAGTACTCTGAAACCCATTAAATAAATATGGCAAACCCTGATAATGGATTCCATAAAATGACAGCTGTATTCTGATTTCAATTTCAATTACATTTCTATTGTACGTTTTGTATGTACAAAAAAAGGTTTTCTTTCAGTTTAACATCAGCTATCATCAGCAAGAAGCTTAAATATAATTCAATTCATTCATCATTTGAAATGATGGAGTACAGGTTTTTTTGTCTCTTAGAATATGATTTTCTATGCAACACACATACAAGTATATATAGTTTTAAATGTGCATTATGGGATCCATTGAACGAGTGAATAGATACATTTTCAAAATTAAAACCATTAGATCAACTACTATATTTAAAAAGGTTAGATATGAGACGGGGGGGGCGGAGCCTGGCTGTGAAAGTTAATGGCCGCACATTGATAGTGCTCTGATACCCTAATACTCTCAGCACTAGGATAAGCACGACAAACAGCACTTAAACCTGTCATAATTGGACACAGCTTGCTCTAGCATATGGCCATAAAGAGTTTGAGGCGAAACTGAACGCAGTGACTGATCGACAGGGGCAGCAAAAGGTGAGGCCTGCAAACTGCCGGGTCAGTACTTCGTCCTATTGATTCCCGCGCCCTTCTACCTGAAAAGGCAAGGCGGCCTGTCGGCGGAGGCTAACAGCAGCCAGTGCGCTAGTTGATCGGTGTGCTGGGCTGTGGTCTGAAAGACATCCCTTAGACCTAAAGCAGCTGTGACGCGGTCACACTTACCGAAGTACGGCTCACGCTAGAGAGGTTGCGGGCCCCATCGGTCTGTGAAGTGGCGAATAGGCCGCAGCGTATCCCAGCAGCTGAAATTCCTGAGGTAAGAGGAAAAAAGAGAGCAAGCAACACAGATACCGACGGCATGCATGTAGACTGAGAGGTTAGTCTGTGAAGTGGTGAGTGGCGTCACTTGGCGCTTGTTATCCTTAAGAGCAGGACACATTGAGAATAAAGAAGGGCAAATTTATACAATTGTTAGGGAACCGGCCCACATCCATATATAAAAGACCGGAACATGAAACCATATGAAAAATTTTCATGCATAGTGGCTTTTCTGTTGTGGGGCACGGGACTGCTGGGACATATGAATGTTGCACAGTTGGGAGATAATAGATGCTGCTAGGCTGCCATTCATACAGCGCCACGTGTGAGCTATTTGCCTTTATATTTGCTAATCAAGAGTTGAGCAGAAAAATCTGTCTTTTGAGGCATATGCAGTTCAAATAAGAGAGGTGCCAAGCCCCACAAGGCCACACACTCATCTAACATGGACAGCTACCTTATACCAGCAGATCTAGGTCAGGGATCACATAAGGACATCTCTGACTCTGTTAACATGCAGGAAACAGCAGCTGCCCATAGCATTGACCCCAAACACAGCAGCTATATCACAAAAGATGACATAAGGCATCTATCATCTAAAAGTGGCATAAAGGAAGCCATCATGGAGATGAGAAATATGTTCGGTGAACTCAAGAAAGACATTGCCAATATAGACCACAGAGTCACGCTTGAGGAAGAATCGCAGGAGGCGCTACGCTCTGATGTACAGCATGCTACGCTCTGATGTACAACTAGCATGTGTATGCTAGTTGCATACAGACACAGGACACAACTATTCTGAACCTTAATGAGAGAATTGAAGATCTAGAAAATAGGAGCTGATGGAACAACCTGAGAATAAGGGGAGTTCCTGAGGCTGTGGCACCGGCAGAAATAAACAAATATATACAAAAGCTATTTAAAGGCATTAAAAACAACCCAGAAGACGAAGATGTCCATGTGGAAAGAGCCCATAGGGCCTTAAGGCCTAAGCCACCTGCCAGAGCACCGCCTAGAGACATTATTGTCAAATTTCTATCGTACAGGGATAGAGAAGACATACTCCGACATGCCAGGAATAGGCAACCCCTGACACACGAGGGAGTGGAGATCCAGGTTTACACAGATTTGTGCCCTGCAACGTTACAAAAACAGAGAGAAATGTGCTTTCTTACCTTAAACCTCAAAGAACACAGGATCCCATAGAGGTGGGGCTTTCCGACCTCTCTGATAGCCTCCAAGGATGGAGTTACAGCCACGTATCACACAGCGACTGACCTGCCTACTTTTAATCAAGCCCTTGGATTACAAATTAGGCCTGTTGGACCCTTGGCTGAACAAGCACAAAGAGGAGAAAATCACAGAGCAGAAAGAATCCTGCAAGGCAGAGGGCCTCCTTGATCCATGCGCCTCTCCATGGTGCAGACATGACATAGGCTCGTGGGTAGAACCACAAAGCTGGCCATATACCAAATACAGCAGACACCACACATATAAGACTTAGACCGACGCACCTGGCAGCTAAGTATATTGATTGTTATGTTCCTTATATATACACCCTGATATTTATAAAATAGATCTCTACTGTTCTACATAAAAGACTCTCTCAATTGGGGGAGACATTAGCCACCTGGACCTGGCTATAGACATGATACCATCAGAGTGACTGTTGTTTAAAATGTAATGTTACTGAATGTTGAAAGATGCAGTTAAGTTTGTAAATTGTAATGTCTACGGTTTATAACAGATGCTCCATATGATTGAAATGTTACCCTGGCCACAGACGGTAATAGCTGACATATACAAGTTGACCGTAAAGCAATATTGATTATCTGTAAATGATGTTTTGAGAAATGTAACATATTAATGTTTAATGTCACAGTTTAAGCAAAGTTCATATCTGTTTATTGTAGTCAGCACTACACATGTTCAATTTAGGTTTATAACAGCATACTTTGATTCTAGATATAATTGTAATTTGCCATAGCTCAGTGCTCTGGCCTTTGGCTAGGCCACCCCTGCTCTATAGACCCCACTCTGAGCACTGGGGTACCTTAGCTCTTTACTGCCCTATTAACCGCACGCTGTATGATACTACTAACTGTGTATTCCACATAACAAAAGGGATGTCGAAATATAAACTTAATCTAGATAGTGTTTCTAAAGTGCTAGGGATCTTAAGAGGATGGGTGGGGATATTGTGTACCTCCAGGAGACGCATTTCTCCAAGTATAGAGAACCCAAGTGGTACAACCAACACTTCCCAGTTGCGTACTTTGCCTCTGGCCCGATTAAAAAAAATGGGGTGGGAATCCTGTTTGGGGCTGGTGTGCCTTTCCGGATGGAGCAGACTATAAAAGACCCAGATGGCAGGTACCTGATCTTGGTCGGAACTCTATATGGAAAGTATGTAACTTTCGTTAATGCTTACTCCCCAAATCTGGCGCAGGATGTTTTTTTTTTAAAAACTGAAGAACGAGATTCTAGAAGCGCAGAAAGGGATTATATTCTTAGGAGGGGATTTTAACGTCTCATTCTGCCCCACTTTTGATGCTTCAGACGGTTTATCTAGTACCAAGCACAGAGTAGTTAAGCAGATAACTAAATGTATGAGAGATCTGGTTCTCCATGATGTATGGCGCACGATGCACCCAACTACTAAGAACTATTCATTTTATTCCCATCCACATGGGAAGTATACGAGGATTGACTACATTTTCACAGACCCTACGGGGCTGTCTTATGTAACTAGCAGTAGTATAGGACAAATCACTTGGTCTGACCATGCCCCAGTGAAATGCTCTATAGAGTGGCCAGAGAAGCCAATCACCCCATTTGTCTGGCGCTTGGACGAATCCTTATTGGATGATAACATATTAAAACAAAAACTAAATGGCACCATTGAAGAATACTTCCGCAATAACATGAGAGAGGGGCTGGCTGATACCACAGTGTGGGAGGTGCATAAGTGCGTCCTAAGGGGCGTTTTGATCAGGCATGTGTCAGCTCTACGGCGGGAGCGACGATCCCACTATGCCGCTCTCCTTGAGAACGTGGCACAAGCTGAAAACGCACATAAGGTGCGACCGACAGATAGCACATTGCAGGCAGGTCTGGCAGGGGCGAGATCAGCTCTTTTGAGCTATATACAGACGGAACAACAAGCAAAAGCTCTCAAGCTTAGACAACATTACTTCGAGCAGAGTAACAAGGCAGGGAAGCTGCTTGCACGAGCACTAGCACGCCAGTGACTCAAAACCTATGTTTATGAGATTGCTGATCAATTTGGTAAGGAACAGCAAGAAGGCCCAGCAATTGCCGGTGCCTTCGGACATTTTTATGAAACCTTATATAACCTACACCCTAGGGACATAGGGAGCCAAGATGGGGCACTTGAAGAAACCGAGAGAAAGCTATTCTAGACTACCTGGGTGGAGTAGAGATGCCCGCATTAACGCAGGCAGAAGCTGAGCAACTTGAGGCCCCATTCACGGTAGAAGAGATTCAGATGGCGATCAAATTACTCCCAGGGGGTAAAAGTCCGGGCCCAGATGGGTTCGGAATGCGGTATTATAAAATATTTCAGGACAAATTGATACCTCATCTACTAAGGATGTTTAATCAGATACCAGAGGGAGCCGCCTTGCCGGGATCTATGCTTGAGGCACATATTTCAGTCATACATAAACCAGGGAAACCTGAAAAGCAGCCTGGTAGCTACAGGCCGATATCACTCTTAAAGTCGGATATAAAAATCCTAGCAAAGCTCATAGCGAATCGCCTTGCTAAGCTTCTACCGCAGCTTATTTCCACGGACCAAGTAGGGTTTGTCCCGGGCAGAGAGGCCCGGTATAACATCCTCAAAGTAATCCAATTGATATCTTATGCGCATAATAATTCAGCTCCGTTGGCACTTGTGTCCACGGATGCTGAAAAAGCCTTTGACCGGATCAACTGGTCATTTATGCGACACACACTGGTCAAGCTGGGATTCGGTGAAGGCATCATCCGTATGATCTTCTCGCTATACTCAACACCTAGCGCTAGGGTCCGGGTAAATGGTATGCTCTCCAAACCTTTTTCGATCGCTAACTGGACGAGACAGGGGTGTCCCCTGTAGCCCCTACTATTTGCTCTAATAATGGAAACGCTTGCTTGTAAGATTCGTAATAACCCTAACATCTCGGGAGTAGTGATCGGTCCCAGGGAGCACAAGCTGGCAATGTATGCAGATGACGTCCTCGTGACGCTCTCCGACACATCTATATCACTCTCAGCCTTATTGACTGAGTTTGAGGAATTTGGAAGAGTCTCAGACTTTTTGCTGAATCTGTCTAAATCTGAGATTATGAATGTGTCTATACCGGCTGATGCCTTTCTTGAGACATGCGACAAATGTCCTCTCAGTATAGCAACACATCGCCTGAAGTACCTGGGGGTTTATCTGACCCCGGTTCTGTCTGAAATGGTTGAAATGAACTACAAACTGATTAGAGATGCAGTGACAGAGGATATGACCAAATGGAAAAATAAATCCATCTCATGGATGGGCCGTATCTATGCGGTCAAAATGAATGTGCTACCAAGGGTCCTGTATGTCATGCAGGCGCTCCCCCTTCTATTGGCTGTGCCCCTCATTCACCAGATTCAATCAGAAATGGAAGCGTATATCTGGAATGGTTTAAGACCAAGATTTAGGAAGAACACAATGTATATGCCTAGGGGCAGGGGAGGTGCAGGAGTCCCCTTACTGAAAACATATTTTAAAGCAATAAATGCCCAGCGCCTAGTTCATTGGTGCCATAATAATGCAGACAAAGCATGGGTTAATCTGGACCGAGAAATCTTATAAAGGGGTAATGTGGGTGCGCTTGCGTGGATATCAATTTAGAATCGGTCCCCTCTGATACACCAATACCCTCTTCTGAGTGATGTCTTCCGTGGGTGGGACTCATGGGTCAAAAAGGACACATCCATCTCCTCTAAACCATCACCGGTAACACCGACCTTTGAAAACCCAGACAACGCTCTAGCAAACGAGGCCCGATCCCCGAGATATACTTACACTCTAGCAGAAGCAGCCATATCTAACGCCTTCGATGAAGGCAAGATCCAAACTCAGGAAAATCTAATGAAATGGAATCGGTGGCTTTTCTCATCCTGGTTTAGGGTGGCACAGTTTCATCATTATATTAAGGGGCATAAAGATGTGACCCCTCTCACGAGAGAGAAGACCACCTTTGAAAATATCTGCACAATGGCTCAAACACCTGGGCATTTAATCTCCCGCTTGTATAAGCTTCTACTGACAAGGAATGATGAGATGTTGCCCTCTTACACAGAGGCGTGGCAGGCGGAACTTGACTTAAACATCACCCACAAAGAGTGGTTGCAGATCTTTAATAGGGCAAAGACGACATCGGTATCCATGAGGTTGCAAGAGATGCACTTTAAATTCCTGAGCCGATGGTACCTGACCCCACAAAGACTGCATAAGATCTATCCACAGGCAAGCGATGAGTGTTGGAGGGGCTGCGGGGAGATGGGCTCTATTCTGCACATTTGGTGGACTTGCCCAAGAGTTCATAAATTCTGGGAGAGAGTTCTTGCGGAGAGTAGTCGGCTTCTTGGGGTGATTATACCCCCGAACCCTCAATACTTGATATACCATAATCTACCTAAGATTGTGGTAGAGGCAAAACATAGACTTTTTCTACTGATGCTGAACTGTGCAAAGAGTCTGATCCCAAAACATTGGAAATCGGTGATTGTGCCAAACTTTAATGAATGGAAGAATGGGGTAAGCGATCTGCGCGGTCTGGAGAGGTTTCACTACCTTAAGATAGGAAAACTTGATTTACATGAACATATGAGTTTGATCTGGGAAGGGAAAAACATCTGAACTTCAAAAATAAAGAGCTAACTTTACTGAAGTGAGGGTGTGGAACTTGGAGGTGCACATATTTACAAGTGCCATGGAATGGTGTGAGATATAGGGAACGTTGAGATTAGAATACTGAAATAAGCTTCTCAAAAAAAGATAGCATGGGTGGAACGCTGATAGCAGGAACTCCCCCTTTTTTTTTTTTTTTTTTTTCCTTCTTTGTTTTTCTATATTTTTGCCCTTCCCCCTTCCTCCTCTTCTTTCTATCTTCTCATTCTTCTGATTGGGTATGACTCAATACCCGAGCTAGTTTACTACTCTAACAATTGGATACAACTTTGAAAAATTCTGTTGCTTAAAAGATACGCTGAAAATTGTGAACAATGTGCCAGAAGCATGTACTGGGAGTGCTGTTCAAGAAAGACTTTTACTTATTTACTAGTACTTTTGCTGTCCTCCTATAAATATGCATAATATGTAATCTGTTACTTCTGTTTGTTTATCAATGATTGTAAGACTTTTAATTCTGGACATTCAATAAAGCTTTTTTAAAAAAAAAAAAAAAAAAAAAGGTTAGATATGAGACTATATCCAACTTTGTACAGAAAGGTCTTAAGACCCCAGGATTAGGGGTTACATTTATTAACCCCTAATCTGCCCCCCCCACACCGTCGCCACCTAAATTATATCTATTAACCCCTAAACCTAAGTCTAACCCTAACCCTAACACCGCCCTAACTTAAATATTATTTAAATTAATCTAAATAAATATTCCTATAATTAAATAAATGATTCCTATTTAAAACTAAATACTTACCTATAAAATAAACCTTAAGATAGCTACAATATAACTAATAGTTACATTGTTGCTAGTTTAGGGTTTATTTTTATTTTACAGGCAACTTTGTATTTATTTTAACTAGGTAGAATAGTTATTAAATAGTTATTAACTATTTAATAACTACCTAGCTAAAATAAATACAAATATAACTGTAAAATAAAACCTAACCTAAGTTACAATTACACCTAACACTATACTACCATTAAATAAATTAAATTAATTAAATACAATTACCTACAATTAAATAAAAATAACTACAATTAACTAAAGTACAAAAAAACCCCTCTAAATTACAGAAAATAAAAAAAAATACAAGAAGTTTAAACTAATTACACTTAATCTAAGCTCCCTAATAAAATAAAAAATCCCCCCAAAATAATAAAATTCCCTACCCTATACTAAATTACATATAGCCCTTAAAAGGGCTTTTTGCGGGCATTGCCCCAAAGTAATCAGCTCTTTTACCTGTAAAAAAGAAATACACCCCCCAACATTAAAACCCACCACCCATACCCAACCTTACTCTGAAACCCACCCAAACCCCCCCTTAAAAAACCTAACACTTACCCCCTGAAGATCACCCTACCTTGAGCCGTCTTCACCCAGCCGGGCATAAGTCCTCGATGAATCCGGGCGAAGTGGTCCTCCAGATGGGCAGAAGTCTTCATCCAATCCAGCCAGAAGAGGTCCTCCAGATGGGCAGAAGTCTTCACCCAAGCGGCATCTTCTATCTTCTTCCATCCGACGAGGAGCGACGCCATCTTGAAGACATCCGACGCGGAGCATCCATCGATCCCGACGACTAAACGACGAATGACGGTTCCTTTAAATGATGTCATCCAAGATGGCGTCCCTTGAATTTCGATTGGCTGATAGGATTCTATCAGCCAATCGGAATTAAGGTAGGAAAAATCTAATTGCTGATCCAATCAGCCAATAGGATTGACCTTGCATTCTATTGGCTGTTCCAATTAATGTTCCGAATGCAAATTCAGCATAATCTGACTACTTTTGGAAGTTATCAATGGACAACCAGGTACGCTCGCCACTATTCCGGCCCAGCGTACCTATAAAATAAACCCTGATAGCTACAATATAACTAATAGTTACATTGTAGCTGATTGGCTGTTCCAATCAGCCAATAGAATGCGAGGTCAATCCTATTGGCTGATTGGATCAGCCAATCGGATTGAACTTCAATCCGATTGGCTGATTTCATCAGCCAATCAGATTTTTCCTACCTTAATTCCGATTGACTGATAGAATCCTATCAGCCAATCGGAATTCAAGGGACGCCATCTTGGATGACGTCATTTAAAGGAACCATCATTTGTCGTTTAGTCGTCGGGATCGATGGATGCTCCGCGTCGGATGTCTTCAAGATGGTGCTGCTCCTCGTCGGATGGAAGAAGATAGAAGATGCCACTTGGATGAAGATTTCTGCCCATCTGGAGGACCTCTTCTGGCCGGATTGGATGAAGACTTCTGCCCATCTGGAGGACCACTTCGCCCAGATTCGTTGAGGACTTAGGCCCGGCTGGGTGAAGATGGCTCAAGGTAGGGTGATCTTCAGGGGGTTAGTGTTAGTTTTTTTTAAGGGGGGTTTGGGTGGGTTTCAGAGTAAGGTTGGGTGTGGGTGGTGGGTTTTAATGTTGTGGGGGGTGTATTTCTTTTTTTACAGGTAAAAGAGCTGATTACTTTGGGGCAATGCCCTGCAAAAAGCCCTTTTAAGGGCTAATTGTAATTTAGTATAGGGTAGGGAATTTTATTATTTTGGGGGGATTTTTTATTTTATTAGGGGGCTTAGATTAGGAGTAATTAGTTTAAACTTCTTGTATTTTTTTTATTTTCTGTAATTTAGAGGTTTTTTTTGTACTTTAGTTAATTGTAGTTATTTTTATTTAATTGTAGGTAATTGTATTTAATTAATTTAATTTATTTAATGGTAGTATAGTATTAGGTGTAATTGTAACTTAGGTTAGGTTTTATTTTACAGGTATATTTGTATTTATTTTAGCTAGGTAGCAATTAAATAGTTAATAACTATTTAATAGCTATTGTACCTAGTTAAAATAAATACAAAGTTGCCTGTAAAATAAAAATAAACCCTAAACTAGCTACAATGTAACTATTATTTATATTGTAGCTATCTTAGGGTTTATTTTATAGGTAAGTATTTAGTTTTAAATATGAATAATTTATTTAATTATAGGAATATTTATTTAGATTAATTTAAATAATATATAAGTTAGGGGGGTGTTAGGGTTAGGGTTAGACTTAGGTTCAGGGGTTAATAAATATAACTTAGGTGGCGGGGGTGTAGGGGGGACAGATTAGGGGTTAATAAATGTAATGTAGGTGGTGGGGTCCGGGATCGGCAGGATAGGGGCTAATAACTTTATGTAGGTGGCGGCAGTATAGGGGGCGGCAGATTAGGGGTTAATAGGTATAATGTAGGTGGCAGCGGGGTCCGGGAGCGGCGGTTTAGGGGTTAATATATTTATTGTAGTTGTGGCGGAGTCCGGGAGCAGCGGTTTAGGGGTTAATAACTTTATTTAGTTGCGGGGGGCTCTGGGAGCGGCAGTATAGGGGGTAAAACAGTATAGTATAGTGTGGGTGCTTATTAACAGGCTAGCAAGAAAGCTGCGAATATGGCGATGAGCAGCGAGATCGATGACTGTCAGTTAACAACAGTCTGCTGCTCACAGCACCATACTTGGTGCGCGGCTTTTTGACAGCTTTCTTGATAAATTTGGCGAACGTATTCAGGTATGCGGTGGCGATGTTAGGCGAGCATATTGCGGCCGGCGAATTCTAGAAAGTAGACGGCTTGATAAGTAGGGGCCATAGCCTTTCAGGGATTGGTTCATTTTAAAATGGTAAATGAGAAAAAAGTGTTTCGAAAACAATTTAAAGTTTTGTGTTTTTATTTTGCCATTGGTCATTTTCAAACTAAAATCTTATTAGATTTTAATGGTTTGATCAAAGAATCCAATTATAAGCTAGAGCCTATGGCCCATATTTATCAAGCTCTGTACGGAGCTTGAAGGGCCGTGTTTCTGGCGAGTCTTCAGACTCGCCAGAAACACAAGTTATGAAGCAGCGGTCTAAAGACCGCTGCTCCATAACCCTGTCCGCCTACTCTGAGCAGGCGGACAGGAATCGCCGGAAATCAACTCGATCGAGTACGATCGGGTTGATTGACACTCCCTGCTGGCGGCCGATTGGCCACGAGTCTGCAGGGGGTGGCGTTGCACCAGCAGCTCTTGTGAGCTGCTGGTGCAATGTTAAATGCGGAGAGCGTATTGCTCTCCGCATTTGGCGAGGTCTTGCGGACCTGATCCGCACTGTCGGATCAGGTCCGCAAGACCTTTAATAAATATGGGCCTAAATACTTTTAGAAACTGATATGTTTAAAAAAAAAATATATCTCTAGATACAAGCAAAGATTTTCTTTTTTTTATTTATAAGAAAAAAACAAAAACAATGCAGCTTAACATGTTTCTAGGGTAATGGATTTTACAAATGCCTCTTATATGAATGTGTTTTTCTGTCAGGGAAATAAAATGTTTTGTGAATTTTGACACGTCACCACCTTTCAGTTAGTGAAATAAAATAACAAGAGCCGCAGGAAGAATTTGTTTTGAGAGTACACCATACCTTGTACTCACATGGAGAGCCCGTGTTCAGCCCGCTAGCAGAAGTAGGAAAGCTCATTTTACCATAAGGAAAACAATATGCTTTCAATTTCATAATTATAAGCACAAATTAAAAGAGTTAGTTTTTTTCATAATTTATTTATTAATATCATACTATTTTTAAATTGTTTTTTTTTTTAGTAATACATGCATCTCTTTCACATATTTAAAAGCAGAAAACAAATTTTGGAGTTTACACTGTTCTCTAAAGATAGTTTTTGTAACCCTGAGAAGTCCAGCAGGGGAATAAATAATTTCACAAGACCACAGACCATTAAATAATCTACCATATGGGCCAATGATCAAAAGATCACCAGATTCACAGAGAAAATGTTTATTTCAGTCTCATTAGCTCTTGCTGGGTGAATTGTTCTAAAATAGTGGTCTGACCCTCACTGTACAGATGAGTGGTGGTCCAAAGGAAAGTAGCTTTCCATAGGAAAGTATAGGGCTCACCTAACCAGTGAATGCGAATCTCAGCAGTATGGAGACAGCATATTTTCAAAACATGTTAACTCAATATAAAATGTGAATTTAATTATATATATATATGCAGTATATATATATATATATATATATATATATATATATATATATATATATATATATATATATATATTTATATATATATATATATATATATTTATATATATATATATATATATATATATATATATATATATATATATATATACACATGTATATATATATATATATAAAACACAATTATAGAGAGCCCCAAAAAAGTACATAAAATGTTCAATATGCAATATGCAAATGTAGAATACAATAGAATAAAAATGAAATATAGTAATGATAAACAACCAAAGGATATGCTGCTTTCAAAGGAATAACAGATATACATTTTCAGAGTTGCTGCCTCATATGTGTATCACGGTACTGGAGAAAGCTGAATAGAAAAAAATATAGAAAAAACAAGGCACAATTCCTCTAAGTGCAGTAAGTCAGAACAAACACTTACGCCTAGATTTAGAGTTCTGTGGTAGCCGTCAAAACCAGCGTTAAGGGCTCCTAACGCTGTTTTTTACCGCCCGCTGGTATTTAGAGTCAGCCAGGAAGGGTCTAACGCTCACTTTCCAGCCGCGACTTTTCCATACTGCAGATCCCCTTAAGCCAATTGCGTATCCTATCTTTTCAATGGGATCTTCCTAACGCCGGTATTTAGAGTCTTGGCTGAAGTGAGCGTTAGAACTCTAACGACAAGACTCCAGCCGCAGAAAAAAGTTAGGCGTTAAGAGCTTTCTGGGCTAACGCTGGTTCATAAAGCTCTTAACTACTGTGCTCTAAAGTACACTAACACCCATAAACTACCTATGTACCCCTAAACTGAGGTCCCCCCACATCGCCGCCACTATAATATATTTTTTTAAACCCTAATCTGCCGACCACACACCGCCGCCACCTACATTATCCCTATGTACCCCTAATCTGCTGCCCCTAACATCGCCGACACCTACATAATATTTATTAAACCCCTAATCTGCCCTCCCTAATATCGCCACCACCTAACTTCAAGTATTAACCCCTAATCTGCCGACCGGACCTCACCGCTACTCTAATAAATGTATTAACCCCTAAAGCTAAGTCGAACCCTAGCCCTAACACCCCCCCTAAATTAAATATAATTTAAATCTAACAAAATAAATTAATTCTTATTAAATAAATTAATCCTATTTAAAGCTAAATACTTACCTGTAAAATAAACCCTAATATAGCTACAATATAACTAATAATTACATTGTAGCTATTTTAGGATTTATATTTATTTTACAGGCAACTTTGTATTTATTTTAACTAGGTACAATAGCTATTAAATAGTTATTAACTATTTAATTGCTACCTAGTTAAAATAATTACAAAATCCTAACCTAAGTTACAATTAAACCTAACACTACACTATCAATAAATTAATTAAATAAACTACCTACAATTACCTACAATTAAATCAACTAAACTAAATTACAAAAAAACAAACACTAAATTACAAAAAAAAAAAAGATTACAAGAATTTTAAACTAATTACACCTACTCTAAGCCCCCTAAAAAAATTAACAAAGCCCCCAAAAATAAAAAAATGCCCTACCCTATTAGAAAATAAAAAGTTAACAGCTCTCTTACCTTACCAGCCCTTAAAAGGGCCTTTTGTGGGGCATGCCCCAAAGAATTCAGCTCTTTTGCCTGAAAAAAAAAAATACAATACCCCCCCCAACATTACAACCCACCACCCACATACCCCTAATCTAACCCACCCAAACCCCCCTTAAAAAATCTAACACTAAGCCCCTGAAGATCTCCCTACCTTGTATTTACCCAGCCGGGTATCACCGATCCGTCCAGAAGAGGGTCCGAAGTCTTCATCCTATCCGGCAAGAAGAGGTCCAGAAGAGGGTACGAAGTCTTCATCCAGGCGGCATCTTCTATCTTCTTCCATCGGGAGCGATCCATCTTCAAGCAGCCGACACGGAGCCATCCTTCCTCACCGACGTCCTAAGTCCGAATGACGGTTCCTTTAAATGACGTCATCCAAGATGGCGTCCCTCGAATTCCGATTGGTTATAGGATTCTATCAGCCAATCGGAATTAAGGTAGGAAAAATCAGCCAATCAGATTGAGCTCACATTCTATTGGCTGATCGGAACAGCCAATATCATGCGAGCTCAATCTGATTGGCTGATCCAATCAGCCAATCGGATTGATCTTGAATCTGATTGGCTGATTCAATCAGCCAATCAGATTTTTCCTACCTTAATTCCGATTGGCTGATAGAATCCGATCAGCCAATCGGAATTCGAGGGACGCCATCTTGGATGACGTCATTTAAAGGAACCTTCATTCGGACTTAGGACGTCGGTGAGGAAGGATGGCTCTGCGTCGGCTGCTTCAAGATGGACCCGCTCCTCTCCGGATGGAAGAAGATAGAAGATGCCCCCTGGATGAAAACTTTGGACCCTCTGGAGGACCTCTTCTTGCCGCATAGGATGAAGCTTCGTACCCTCTTCTGGACCTCTTCTTGCCGGATAGGATGA
Organism: Bombina bombina; assembly: GCF_027579735.1. Taxonomy (NCBI): domain Eukaryota; kingdom Metazoa; phylum Chordata; class Amphibia; order Anura; family Bombinatoridae; genus Bombina; species Bombina bombina. Next base: position 160,225,918 of record NC_069504.1, on the reverse strand, counting down.
AGACTTCGGACCCTCTTCTGGACGGATCGGTGATACCCGGCTGGGTGAATACAAGGTAGGGAGATCTTCAGGGGCTTAGTGTTAGGTTTTTTAAGGGGGGTTTGGGTGGGTTAGATTAGGGGTATGTGGGTGGTGTTTTGTAATGTTGGGGGGGGTATTGTATTGTTTTTTTTTCAGGCAAAAGAGCTGGATTCTTTGGGGCATGCCCCGCAAAAGGCCCTTTTAAGGGCTGGTAAGGTAATAGAGCTGTTAACTTTTTATTTTAAAATAGGGTAGGGCATTTTTTTATTTTGGGGGGCTTTGTTATTTTTTTAGGGGGTTTAGAGTAGGTGTAATTAGTTTAAAATTCTTGTAATCTTTTTTTTTTTTTTGTAATTTAGTGGGGGTTTTTTTTTGTAATTTAGTTTATTTGATTTAATTGTAGGTAATTGTAGGTAGTTTATTTAATTAATTTATTGATAGTGTAGTGTTAGGTTTAATTGTAACTTAGGTTAGGATTTATTTTACAGGTAATTTTGTAATTATTTTAACTAGGTAGCTATTCAATAGTTAATAACTATTTAATAGCTATTGTACCTAGTTAAAATAAATACAAAGTTTCCTGTAAAATAAATATAAATCCTAAAATAGCTACAATATAATTATTTGTTATATTGTAGCTATATTAGGGTTTATTTTACAGGTAAGTATTTAGCTTTAAATAGGATTAATTTATTTAATAAGAATTAATTTATTTTGTTAGATTAAAATTATATTTAATTTAGGGGGGTGTTAGGGTTAGGATTAGATTTAGTTTAACGGTTAATATATTTACTATAGTAGCGGTGAGGTCCGGTCAGCAGATTAGGGGTTAATGCTTGAAGTTAGGTGGCAGCGATGTTAGGGAGGGCAGATTAGGGGTTAATACAATTTATTATAGGGTTTGCGAGGCGGGAGTGAGGCGGTTTAGGGGTTAATACATTTATTATAGTGGCGGCGAGGTCCGGTCGGAAGATTAGGGGTTAATAAGTGTAGGTAAGGTAGCAGCGACGTTGGGGGGGGCAGATTAGGGGTTAATAAATATTATGTAGGTGTCAGCGACATTGGGGGCAGCAGATTAGGGGTTTATAGGGATAATGTAGGTTGCGGCGGTGTCCGGAGCAGCAGATTAGGGGTTAATAATAATATGCAGGGGTCAGCGATAGCGGGGGCGGCATATTAGAGGTTAATAAGTGTAACGTTAGGGGTGTTTAGACTTGGGGTACAATTTAGGGTGTTAGGTGCAGACTTAGAAAGTGTTTCCCCATAGGAAACAATGGGGCTGCGTTAGGAGCTGAACGCTGCTTTTTTGCAGGTTTTTTTCAGCTCAAACTGCCCCATTGTTTTCTATGGGGGAATAGTGCCCGAGCACGTTTTTCAAGCTGGCCGCAACCGTAAGCAACGCTAGTATTGAGAGTTGAAGTGGCGGTAAATTATGCTCTACGCTCCCTTTTCGGAGCCTAACACAGCCCTTGAGAGAACTCTAAATACCAGCGTTATTTAAAAGGTGCGGGGGAAAAAAACACGCGTAGCTAATGCACCCCTTTGGCCGCAAAACTCTAAATCTAGCCGTTAATTTATTGACAATCACAATTAAAATATCACAAGATACAACCTCAAACATATATGAGGTATGGCATGGGCACCTGAGAACCGTGTAGGTCTCTCAAATGATATCCCTCAAAGTTCCACAGTGGCAAAATTCCAGGAATGTGTTGTTATGTTCACAGACTTGCACACAATGTATTCCAAGTGCTTCCTGTGTTCACTGGAAGGGATAACGTCCTCCAGGTCCTCCACACACAAGTGGCCCAAAATGTCCTGATTCAATGAAAATTAAAAAGATCCACCAACAAACAAACCAGCTGTACACTGACAAGTAAGCCGGCTACGTGTAACAGCTGATCGCAGTAGTGTAAAGATGGTGGGTGTGGACTTATTCGTTTTGTAGTGGTTCTCCCTACTGCATCAGAGGCTCTAAAGACCGCTGATTCACAGCTTCTGTTTTCAGTGAGCCTGATAAATCGGCCCCTGTGTATTTCTTACAATTGCTCCTCACGCAACTTTTTTACACTGTGGGGCCTATCTATCAAGCTCTGAAAGGAGCTTGACAGCCCGTGTTTCTGGCGAGTCTGAAGACTCGCCAGAAACAGCAGTTATTAAGCAGCGGTCACAAAGACTGAATCAGCCAATCAGATTTTTCCTACCTTAATTCCGATTGGCTGATAGAATCCTATCAGCCAATCGGAATTCGAGGGACACCATCTTGGATGACGTCCCTTTAAGGAACCGTCATTCGTCATTAGTCTGTCGGTTGAAGAGGATGGCTCCGCGTCGGCTGGATGGAAGATGGCTCCGTTCCGCTCCAGACGGATGAAGATAGAAAATGCCGCTTGGATGAATACTTCTACCGGATGGAAGACCTCTTCTTGCCTCGCTTGGATGAAGACTTCTACCAGATGGAGGACCTCTTCTTGCTCCGCTTGGATGAAGAATTTGGCTCGGCTGGGTAAAGACAACTCAAGGTAGGGAGATCTTCAGGGGGTTAGTGTTAGGTTTATTTAAGGGGGGTTTGGGTGGGTTAGAGTAGGGGTGTGTGGGTGGTGGGTTTTAATGTTGGGGGGTTTGTATTTTTTTTACAGGTGAAAGAGCTGATTACTTTGGGGCAATGCTCCGCAAAAAGCCCTTTTAAGGGCTGGTAAAACAGCTGATTACTTTGTAATTTAGAATAGGGTAGGGCATTTTATTATTTTGGGGTGATTTTTATTTTATTAGGGGGCTTAGATTAGGTGTAATTAGTTTAAACTTGTAATATTTTAGTTTATTTAATTGTATTTTAGTTTAGCTAATTGTAGGTAATTTATTTAATTCATTTATTGATAGTGTAGTGTTAGGTGTATTTGTAACTTAGGTTAGGATTTATTTTACAGGTAATTTTGTAATTTTAACTAGGTAGCTATTAAATAATTATTAACTATTTAATAGCTATTGTACCTAGTTAAAATAAATACAAAGTTGCCTGTAAAATAAATATAAATCCAAAAATAGCTACAATGTAACTATTAGTTATATTGTAGCTATATTAGCGTTTATTTTATAGGTAAGTATTTAGTTTTAAATAGGATTAATTTATTTAATTATAGTAAAATTATTTCTTTAAATTTAATTTATATTTAAAATAGGGGGTGTTAGGGTTAGACTTAGGTTTAGGGGTTAATAACTTTATTATAGTAGCGGCAACGTTGGGGGCATGAGATTAGGGGTTAATAATTGAAGGTAGGTGGCGGCGATGTAAGGGAGGGCAGATTAGGGGTTGATACAATTTATTATAGTGTTTGCGAGGCGGGAGTGCGGCGGTTTAGGGGTTAATACATTTATTATAGTGGGGTCGGTCGGCAGGGTTAATAAGTGTAGGTAGGTGGCGGCGACTTTGGGGGGGGCAGATAAGGGGGTAATAGATATAATATAGGTGTCGGCGATGTTAGGGGCAGCAGATTAGGGGTTCATAGGTATAATGTAGGTAAAATGTAGGTTGCGGCGGTGTCCGGAGCAGCAGATTAGGGGTTAAAAAAATTATTATAGGGTTTGCGATGTGGGGGGGCCTCGGTTTAAGGGTACCTAGGTGTTAGTGTACTTTATAGCACAGTAGTTAAGAGCTTTATGTTCCCACTTTAGCCAATAAAGCTCTTAACTACTGACTTTTTTTGACGGTAGGAGTCTTGTCGGTAGAGGCTCTACCGCTCCCTTCTTCCAAGACTCGTAATACCAGCATTAGGCAAATCCCATTGAAAAGATAGGATACGCAATTGATGTAAGGGGATCCGCGGTAGCCTCGAGTCGCGGAAAGAAAGTGAGCGGTACACCCTTTCCTGCCTGACTCTAAATACCAGCGGGCGTTAAAAAGCAGCGTTAGGACCCCTTAACGCTGCTTTTGACGGCTAACGCCAAACTCTAAATCTAGGCAAATGTTTGCAAAAGAAGGAGCTCTGTCTTTATGATTCTTATAAATATTTGGAATGACTACAGCAGAAAAGTTTGTGAAGGTGTGCTGACCCTTTAGGGATGTGTGTGTGTGTATATATATATATATATATATATATATAATCCACGTAGCCCACAATGACAAGTAGTTTGTAGGCAGATTTAGCAAAAAGTATTTTAATGCAGAGACATTCATACAGGAAGGGGTGAAGGCCCTGAAAACATTCACATCAAACTTAGTTGATGTGATTTAAATCCAGAAAGTGGGACCACCTGCTTTTGCATATGTGTTCTATCAGTATTGTTACATAGTACATGCTGAAACTGTGATTTCGGAATTGGCCGCAAAATCACAGTTCCAAAATGTACATTGAACAATACTTATAGGACATATATGCAAAAGTAGCTGGATAATATGGAACTGCAAAGAATCTACAGTGATAAAAATCTAAAAGAAGCTAAGCAGAAAACATTGTAAAATAATTTAAATGAAAGCCAAGGGTTGAACAAACGCTTGACCTTTACCTTTACGTATAGTATGAAGTGGGTTCCATTCTACAAAAACATTGCCACATCCTGCAGTCTAATGACTCACTACCATTTAAGGATTTTGGACCCACCACAGGTGGTTTTCCATTTTCTGTGGAGGTACCCGCCCAACTTTTACTCCCTGAATTTCAATTGACTGTTATATACAGGACCTGGCTACATTACCAAAATCTGGATGCTACCGCTGCACCAGCTACATGACATGCAACAGTCAGATTCCTAGGAATACCTTTCATTAACCACACACTAAAAAAGTTTTGGATCAAAAGCTATGTGACATGCAAAACCACTCTTATTGTGCATATTATCATATGTATGTGTGGTTTGTATTATGTGGGTAAAACTTGTGCCATCTTGAGAATTAGAATAGCCAACCATCCCTCAGCTATAAGATCTGCTATCAAGGATGGCTATTAATATCAACCAGTTGCAGACATTTTTTGGAATAGGGACATACTGTATTCCAGCTCAAAACTATGATCATTGATCACTTGCCACCCTTAACCAGAGGTGGGGACAGAGGTAAAAAAACTTAGATAATCTGATCCCCAAATGACTCAATAAAATGTAATCATAAAAACGATATAAGGCATTTGTAAATGCAGAATATATTTATTAGGATATTAAGGGCATACCTTTAATCGGAATTACTGTATGTTACGCATATAGTTTAGTTAACATTGTATTTAAGCCCCGTAGATTTAATACCACAGGAGACTCTTAGGGGTTACACAGCAAACCCTGCTTGTAGCTGCAAGTGGTGAGACTGGCAAGTTATTGTATGCAGTAAATTATGCATTAAAGGCATTTCTCTATTTTACATGGCTCTGTTTTATAGACATGTGATATATTTTAATATTTTTAAACATAAACAAAAAAACTTACGCCTAGATTTAGAGTTCTGCGGTAGCCATCAAAAGCAGTGTTAAGGGCTCTTAACGCTGCTTTTGGCCGCCTGCTGGTATTTAGAGTCAGACAGGAAAGGGTCTAACGCTCACTTTCAAACGGCGACTTTTCCATACCGCAGATCCCCTTACGCCAATTGCGTATCCTATCTTTTCAATGGGATCTTCCTAACACCGGTATTTAGAGTCTTGGCTGAAGTGAGCATTAGACCCTATACCGACAAGATTCCAGCCGCAGAAAAAAGTCAGTAGTTAAGAGCTTTCTGGGCTAATGCCGGTTTATAAAGCTCTTAACTACTGTGCTCTAAAGAACACTAACACCCATAAACTACCTATGTACCCCTAAACTGAGGTCCCCCCACATCGCCGCCACTATAATAAAAATGTTTAACCCCTAATTTGCCGACCGCACACCGCCACCACCTACATTATCCCTATGAACCCCTAATCTGCTGCCCTAACATCGCCGACCCTATATTATATTTATTAACCCCTAATCTGCCCCCCTAACGTCGCCGCTACCTACCTACATTTATTAACCCCTAATCTGCCAACCGGACCTCACTGCTACTCAAATAAATGTATTAACCCCTAAACCGCCGCACTCCTGCCTCGCAAACCCTAGAATAAATTGTATTAACCCCTAATATGCCCTCCCTAACATCACCGCCAGCTAACTACGAGTATTAACCCCTAATCTACCGACCGGACCTCGCCGCTACTATAATAAATGTATTAACCCCTAAAGCTAAGTCTAACCCTAACCCTAACACCCCCGTAAATTAAATATAATTTTAATCTAACAAAATAAATTAAATATTATTAACTAAAGTCTTCCTATTTAAAACTAAATACTTACCTGTAAAATAAACCCTAATATAGCTACAATATAACAAATAATTATATTGTATCTATTTTAGGGTTAATATTTATTTTACAGGCAACTTTGTATTTATTTTAACTAGGTACAATAGCTATTAAATAGTTTTTAATTATTTAATAGCTACCTAGTTAAAATAATTACCAAATTACCTGTAAAATAAATCCTAACCTAAGTTACAATTAAACCTAACACTACACTATCAATAAATAAATTAAATTAATTAACTACAACTACCTACAATTACCTACAATTAAATAAACTAAACTAAATTACCAATAAAAACAAACACTAAATTACAAAAAATAAAAAAGATTACATGAATTTTAAGCTAATTACACCTACTCTAAGCCCCCAAAATAAAAAAATGTCCCTACCCTAATCTAAATTACAAAAGTTAACAGCTCTATTACCAGCCCTTAAAAGGGCTTTTTGCAGGGCATGCCCCAAAGAAATCAGCTCTTTAGCCTGTAAAAAAAAACCACAATACCACTCCCCAACATTACAACCCACCACCCACATACCCCTACTCTAACCCAAACCCCCCTTAAATAAACCTAACACTACCCCCCTGAAGATCTCCCTACCTTGAGTCGTGTTCACCCAGCCGGGCACCGATGGACCAAAAGAGGACATCAGGAGCGGCAGAAGTTTTCATCCTATCCGGGCAGAAGAGGACATCCGGACCGGCAGACATCTTCATCCAAGCGACATCTTCTATCTCCATCCATCCGACGAGGAGCGACTCCATCTTCAAGACATCCTCTTCCTTCCGTCGACTACCGACGAATAAAGGTTACTTTAAGTGACGTCATCCAAGATGGCGTCCCTCAAATTCCGATTGGCTGATAGGATTCAATCAGCCAATCGGAATTAAGGTAAGAAAATCTGATTGGCTGATTGAATCAGCCAATCAGATACAAGTTCAATCTGATTGGCTGATCCAATCAGCCAATCAGATTGAGCTCGCATTCTATTGGCTGTTCCGATCAGCCAATAGAATGCAAGCTCAATCTGATTGGCTGATTGGATCAGCCAATCCGATTGAACTTGAATTGGATTGGCTGATTCAATCAGCCAATCAGATTGTCTTACCTTAATTCCGATTGGCTGATATAATCCTATCAGCCAATAGGAATTCGAGGGATGCCATCTTGGATGACGTCACTTAAAGGAACCTTCATTCGTCGGTAGTCGTCGGAAGGAAGAGGATGTTCCGCGCCGGAGGTCTTGAAGATGGAGCCGCTCCTCGTCGGATGGATGAAGATAGAAGATGCTGCTTGGATGAAGATGTCTGCCGGTCCAGATGTCCTCTTCTGCCCGGATAGGATGAAGACTTCTGCCGCTCCTGATGTCCTCTTTTGGTCCATCGGTGCCCGGCTGGGTGAACACGACTCAAGGTAGGGAGATCTTCAGGGGGTAGTGTTAGGTTTATTTAAGGGGGGTTTGGGTTAGAGTAGGGGTATGTGGGTGGTGGGTTGTAATGTTGGGGGGTAGTATTGTGGGGGGTTTTTACAGGCAAAAGAGCTGATTTCTTTGGGGCATGCCCCGCAAAAAGCCCTTTTAAGGGCTGGTAATAGAGCTGTTAACTTTTGTAATTTAGATTAGGGTAGGGAATTTTTTTTTATTTTGGGGGGCTTTGTTATTTTATTAGGGGGCTTAGAGTAAGTGTAATTAGCTTAAAATTCTTGTAATCTTTTTTATTTTTTGTAATTTAGTGTTTGTTTTTTTTGGTAATTTAGTTTAGTTTATTTAATTGTAGGTAATTGTAGATAATTTAATGTATTTATTTATAGTGTAGTGTTAGGTTTAATTGTAACTTAGGTTAGTATTTATTTTACAGATAATTTGGTAATTAATTTAACTAGGTAGCTATTAAATAGTTATTAACTATTTAATAGCTATTGTACCTAGTTAAAATAAATACAAAGTTGCCTGTAAAATAAATATAAACCCTAAAATAGATACAATATAAGTATTTGTTATATTGTAGCTATATAAGGGTTTATTTTACAGGTAAGTATTTAGCTTTAAATAGGAATACTTTAGTTAATAAGAGTTAATTTATTTCGTTAGATTAAAATTATATTTAACTTAGGGGGGTGTTAGGGTTAGGGTTAGACTTAGCTTTAGGGGTTAATACATTTATTATAGTAGCGGCGAGGTCCGGTCGGCAGATTAGGCGTTAATACTTGAAGTTAGGTGGCGGCGATGTTAGGGAGGGCATATTAGGGGTTAATACAATTTATTCTAGGGTTTGCGAGGCGGGAGTGAGGCGGTTTAGGGGTAAATACATTTATTATAGTAGCGGCGAGGTCCGGTTGGCAGATTAGGGATTAAAAAGTGTAGGTAAGGTAGCGGCGACGTTGGGGGGCAGATTAGGGGTTAATAAATATAATATAGGGGTCGGTGGTGTTAGGGGCAGCAGATTAGGGGTTCATAGGGATAATGTAGGTTGTGGCAGTGTCCGGAGTGGAAGATTAGGGGTTAATAATAATATGCAGGTGTCAGCGATAGCGGGGGCGGCATATTAGAGGTTAATAAGTGTAAGGTTAGGGGTGTTTAGACTCGGGGTACATGTTAGGGTGTTAGGTGCAGACTTAGAAACTGTTTCCCTATAGGAAACAATGGGGCTGCGTTAGGAGCTGAACGCTGCTTTTTTGCAGGTGTTAGGTTTTTTTTCAACCCAAACTGCCCCATTGTTTCCTATGGGGGAATCGTGCATGAGCACGTTTTTCCAGATAGCCGCTACCGTAAGCAACGCTGGTATTGAGGGTTGAAGTGGCGGTAAATTCAGCACAACGCTCCTTTTTTGGAGACTAACGCAGCCCTTCAGAGAACTCTCAATACCAGCGTTGTTTAGAAGCAGCGCTGGAAAAAAAAGACACGTAGCTAACGCACCTCTTTGGCCGCAAAACTCTAAATCTAGGTGTTAGTATTTAAATAAATTTGCTGCCTGTGAATTAACTGGCTTTTTTGTAACAGAAATAATTTAAACATGCAATTGTTAAAATGTGGAGGTTAAGAGAAGTGGTAATGCATTTAAATGCACAATTACGTAGTTAACTAAAGCAGATACATTCCTTACTTTTTTATTTACAAATGATGCAGGTACAATATACTATTAGTGCTCCTGCTTCAAATGATTTCATGTCATAATAAAATATGTTTATTTTTATATAGATTGTATGTGTGTGTGTGTGTATGTGTGTGTGTGTGTGTGTGTGTGTATGTATGTGTGTGTGTGTATGTGTGTGTGTGTGTATGTATGTGTGTGTGTGTGTGTGTGTGTGTGTGTGTGTATGTATGTATGTGTGTGTGTGTGTGTGTATGTGTGTGTGTGTGTATGTATGTATGTGTGTGTGTGTGTGTGTGTGTGTGTGTGTGTGTATGTATGTATGTGTGTGTGTGTATGTGTGTGTGTGTGTGTGTGTGTGTGTGTGTGTGTGTGTGTGTGTGTGTGTGTGTGCTCCCAAAATACTTGGCTACTACTGATTTTATCTTACAATGTATTCATTTTATACTCACCAACAATTATTTTAGTTTTAATGGAGATTTTTTTCTACAAAAGAAAGGGACGGCGATGGGTACGAGGTTTGCGCCCAGTTATGCTAATCTTTTTATGGGCAGATTTGAGCATGTTAATATTTTAACCAGCCCTTGGAGCACAAACCTCGTACTCATCAAACGCTACATAGATGATTTGTTTTTTATTTGGAAAGGAGGAGAGGATTTACTTAAATTATTCATGGAAGATATTAATAAAAATGAGTGGGTAATTTCTTTTACTCATGATTTTAATACCAGAACCATTGATTTTTTAGACCTCACTATTGAAATTTTAGATAATAAAGTTCAGACAAAAACATTTTTTTAAAAAGTGGATACTAACAATTATATACATTTTAATAGTTGTCATCTTGACCAATGGAAGTTAAACATTCCGAAGGGCCAGTTTTTAAGATTACGGAAAAATTACTCCACTTTAGAGGACTTTAAGGATCAATCTAATATACTAAGGGAAAGATTCATGGAAAAAGGATATAATGAGGAACTAATAGAACAGTCCATACAGAGTGTAGAAAAAATAGAAAGAACTTCACTTCTAAACAAGAAAGAGAAAAAACAAATGAACCCTAAAGAATTTGAAACTACATTCATTATGCAATACAGTGCAGATTTTAAATTAATTAAGAGAATCATACACAAGCACTGGCATATAGTCCAGAAAGACCCAATCTTAAATGAAATCACAGATAACAAACCCAAGATTATTTATAGGAAAGCTAAAACACTAAAATCTATTTTAGCCCCTAGTGAGTTTAGAAAAAAGAAAAATCACGATTCAGATATACAAGGCAATAAATTGGAAGGCTTTTATCCGTGCCATCAGTGTAAAGCCTGTAGTTTTAGCAATAAGTGTAAACAAATAGAAGCCAGTAATTCAGATTGCAAAATTAAAATTAGAGACATTATCAGATGCTGTGACAAAAATGTGGTGTATATGATACAGTGTCCGTGCAAAAAACAATACTTTGGACAAACAAGCAGACCTGTAAGGGATAGAATAAGACAGCACCTCCTCAATATAGAGTTGGTATATGAGGACCACCTGCTTTACAAGCATTTTAAAGAGTGTCATGGCCAGAAGACTGACTCTACTCTATTGGGGTGTAAAAAAGGTGAAACCACATAGAGGGGGAAATATAACAAAACAACTTCTAATGACAGAAGCTGAACTTATTTTTAATTTTGCCACCCTGACCCCTGGTGGATTGAACGCTGAACTTGATTTAAACCCTTTTAACTGAATATTCGTTTATATATTCTAAATCATCTGTATTGTTTTTTGGTCAAATTTATATAGTATTTTTATCCAGTTTTTTACCGTTTTATAGTGTAATGAACTTTCTTTAGTAGATAATGACCTTTGTATGAATTTTAGTGAGACAAGATGTTATTTATTTATTATTATCTTTTGTAGAGGATTTTTCCACTTAAGAAAAAGTTGTAAATAGTAATCAGATTCTTCAAGGTATGCAAATTATTCTAATATTCTATTGTCCATATTAACTATGAACTATTTTATAATTATATTTAAATTTAAGTGTCTATCATTGTGTGTATTTTAGTTCTTTAACATCGCAGTTATTATAATCATTCTCATATATTTTTAGTCTTTATACATTAAATTGGGAAAATGTAATGATCAAAGATATTTAGGCAAAAAAGAACACTGTCTATGGAATAAAGTTTATTGAAACAGACAATAAACAGTTAAAATAAAAAAATGGCATCCGGAATAATCCTATAAAAACAGGTATGAGGTATCTTGTAAGTCATCTTGATAAAGGCACAACGTGCCGAAACGCGTAGAAGAGACTTACTAACTTCTAGACCCCTACATTGGATTTATTATACTATTCACACTGAAAAGTGACATTTGAATTCGGACCGCTTTTGGAGAGTCCCCATTGGATGATACCTGTCAGGTGACGAAGTACGTACGCAGACAGTGAAGACGCTGGAGTCACGCTTAGGAGCAGGAAGAAAGCTCAGCGTGTAGTGCTCACAGCTGCTCACTCTGTCGTGAGCGCGGATACAATATCGGAGCCACTCTTAGCCATAAGCCTGTCAGGTACGTGGATTACATTGTAAATCACATTTTCATTGCCTTTGGAGCTAGTTTTTATCTGACCGGTCAGTAACTTATACCAACATTCTTTTAGTACTAGGAGAGACTCACCTTTTATTTGAGATTCACACTAGCCAATGAGTTATCAACTCTAACTTTTGCTCTTGGTATTTTCTGTTTGTGCACAGAAACGGGAACTTGAACTTTCAGAGTCATTATAGTGGATTGCCATTTTTTATGCTCTTATGTCAGCAACAGTGCTAGTATATATATGTATTAGACATTTGTGAGGATTTTCCTTTTGTATTTAGCGAATCTATATCGTAGTATTAGCCTCTTTTAGATCACGCATCCTACCATTATCTGCATTTCTTATTCAGGAGTAACTACTAGATTTAGTATTTTATTAGTTGATTGTAGACGATGTGGCCACATCATATTAGAAACTATTAATTCAAATTTGTTTTAGAGATTGGTTTATTTTATAAACTGCATGAATTAACTTGTTTTATTTTATTTTATGAACTGCATGAATCAACTTGTTTTATTTATATTTTCTGATTTGGTTATTAAATTTACCTTTTTGATCTAACGTCTAATTAGTGCTTATTAGCTTTTTATATATATATATATATATATATATATATATATATATTCATATAAGAATATTGGTATTTACCTTTTATTTTATCTGTGAACTCAGCCTTGTGCGCCACTCTATCCCCCCCCTTTTTTATCATTGGCTACTAAATTTTTGGTCTGGCTCCTAGATTTTGAAGTGGAGAGATGGATATGCTTGGTAAAAAACAAAAGTCCTTTATTTTCAAAAGTTAAAAGGATTCACAGAGGAACAAGATATGCTGGTGAGCGCAGCACCAGAGGCTTACACGTTTTGGCTTTACACCCTATTAATAGCTTAAAGTGTTATGCTGAAGCTACAGATTTAAAAAAGGGATAGAACAATCTAATTTGTTAAGACAAAATACGCCCACAAAGCATTCGGCCAATGAACAGTACTCTTTAGGCAACAGAACACAGGTGAGAATCAAGGAGCAACTGTGTATTCCTATATTGTAATAAAAATTAGGTTACATCTTAATCTATGTACACAATCATTATATTGTAGCAAATACCAACGATAGTGATATCAGTGTATACAAAATTGCAAAAACACATTTATACAAAGAGACGCTTAAAAGGTACAAAGTCTCATAAAAAGAAAACTCTTAACACCAAGGTTAAATACAAGACTAAATCTGAATCAGAATTTAGGTATAGACTTAGAGACAGGGCACCTCGTACATGAACATGACTTTCAAAGTGCAGATAGTTAAGATAAATCTGCTTAAGAACATAATATAATTTGTCTTTATTATTATTATAGTATATGTGCGTGAGACATGCATGCACCCTGACAGTAAGTGAACAATGTACCATTTATATCTACTTTTCAAATGACAATTACTTGTGTATTTGATAATTAGTGTAAATAAATATCAGATGATCTAACATTAAACACTAAGAAAATGTAGACATGTTTATGATTTATGTACAGAAACTTTAGTAAATTATATATACAAATACTGAATAGAGAAACATATACTGCAAAAATAAACCATACTATTCCCAAAAATGAATCAAATCGTATCGGGAATTTAAACCATTAGGGATTCTTGTGCCAAGTTGAAAGATCCAAAACATCTCGTGTTTGGCTAAAAGGAGCTCTAAATCTCCACCTTGCTTAGGAGGTCTCACTTTTTCTATAGCACACCACCTAAAAGTATCCAGTTTACTATTATGCTTTGTGGCAAAATGATGGACTAGTGAGATGGATTACTTGTCCCTAATTCTGTAATTGACATCTATACCAGTGAGGCCAACATATTGAATGTTGCATTGGGTACAACAAATAAGATAAATTACTCCTGTAGACGTGCAATTCATACACAACTTGATGTCATATGTTGCCCCACTGACAGACAATGAAAAATTAGTGGTTACATATACATAATCAGAGGGTTTACACCTGTTATGGCCACACCTGTACATGCCCAGATGCCTAAGAACTTGTAGATGTAGTTGTAGATTTCAGTTGGGTAGGGGACAAAATCGACCCAAAAGTTTGACATTTTCTGTAAGAGTATCTTATTCTTTTTCTTACTACAGTACTTTGACCATCATCAGCTCCTAAAATACCAAAGTGTTTTTTTCACAATACTGCAAATTTCCTGATATTGGGCACTAAAGCACCTATCACAAAATGTACCCCATCAAATTTAGTTTCATTCATGCCATGATCAGGGATTTTATCATTCAGCAAGATTTCTCTTTGTTGTGTTTGTACACTATTTCCCGCTCTTTTAATATCTTTACATAAATACCGTCAGGTCCTCAATCTATATTCAAGATCATCAGCCTCAGCATTAAAATCCTTTGGATCGCTGCAGTTAAGTTTAATTCTAGTGAACTGTCCTTTGGCCACTGCAAACGCCACATGCCTGGGATGACAACTTGAGGCGGGGAGAAGCGTGTTCCCTGAAATGGGTTTGTTATATCCTAGACACAACTCTGCCATCTGCTCCACCCATGAGTGTCAGATCCAAAAAGTTTATTTGAGTTTTTTTAAATTCAAAGGTAAACCGCAGAACCAAGTCATTGGAATTCAAATAATCTACAAATGGCTGTATCTGTTCTATTGGACCCTGCCAAACAAGCAGAAGATCATCTATAAAACGCTTATATAGGCTGATATAAGGCCTATAGGGATTTCTATCTACAAAGATGTGCACCAACTCCCACCAGCCTAGATTTTGAACATATTTTTTAAACACTAATAATATGATATTTTCTTTATTAAAAAAAAGTGTATATATGAGAGTAATACTTTGTTTTAATATGATTTTGATGTGTTTAGTGAATTTTTTAAAAAATTTTACACTTTGCTTTAGATCTCAAATCGTGCTCAATATTCTAGTGCAGTTTTGGCATTTGCACAAGCGCAAACTATAACTTTCAACTTTTAATACCACCTCTATTTAGTGGGGTCGCAATATCCATTGAAATTATAAGTTGTGCTAGAGCGACGTCAGCCGCGCTAACCTATCTCTGGTAACTGGGATTTACCATGGATTTATAATATCAAATTGTGAGCAAATGTTATTTGGGTCATAATCTAATGTTTGAAAAATGTAATAGTGTAATAAACTGAAAAACTTTCAGCTACTTTCATCATCTGGATATCAATTTCCCTGTTCCTAAATAGAAAAAGCATGCCAAAATTTAAAAAAAAACTTTTATTTAAATAACAAACTTAGTTAAAATACAAAATATACTATTTTATAGTATTATACATGTATATAACACACTATATGCTCATGCACAAATACCCACAGTCCCACAGCTCAATAGATTTATTATTCATGTACAAGTTTCCCTATTGTATTGTAACAGAAGAGTTTCCGTTTCAATTCACACATGCTAATTCTATTGTAATTCAATACTGTCTAAATACTGTTCAGGAGCAGTTCCACATCAAACTGTGGAGACCCAGGAATTAAAACAAAAAAATATCATAAATACTGCCCAGGACAAGGAACCCAGCAAACTAAAGCTGTAGGGACAAAAAAGTTATGATAGAAATAGGCACCTTGCACTATTTGCAATATATAACACTTAAATATCACTTACCTCTTCACCACACTCTCTCACAGTGCAGGTGTTTTTAGCAGTGGGGTAGTGCTTTTTGTCTATGAAATACAAATCCCGGAAAATGTGATAATAGTAGTAAATAAGAAAGTTGCTTAACATGGTATGCTCTGTCTAAATCATGAAAAATTGAGTTTCATGTCCCTTTAAGGGCACTATGCAAGTATTAGTTTTAAGGGTATCATTAAGATTCACATTCAAATGTGCCAATCCCATTTCTTTAAAGGGACATTAAACACTAAATACATTTTACAAACATACGGCCAGATTACGAGTTTTGCATTATGAGCTGTGTGGCGCTAACGTGCAGTTTTTTCTCACCGCTCACTTACCTGCAGTGCTGGTATTACGGGTTTTTACAAACCCAGCGTTAAAAGACAAGAAGTGAGCATAGAGCAAAATTGAGCTCCATACCGCACTTCAATACCAGCGCTGCTTAAGTCAGTGGTGAGCTGGTCGTACATGCTCGTGCACAATTTCCCCATAGACATCAATGGAGAGAGCCGGCTGAGAAAAAGTCTAACACCTGCAAAAAAGCAGCGTAAAGCTCAGTAACACAGCCCCATTGATTCCTATGGGGAAATAAAAGTTATGTTTACACCTAACACCCTAACATGAACCCCGAGTCTAAACACCCCTAATCTTACACTTATTAACCGCCCCTGACATAGCCGACACCTACATTATACTTATTAACCCCTAATCTGCCGCTCCGGGCATCGCTGCCACCTACATTATATGTATGAACCCCTAATCTGCTGCCCCCAACATCGCCGACATCTACATTATATTTATTAACCCCTAATCTGCCGCCCCCAACGTCACAGCCACTATTCTAAATTTATTAACCCCTAAACCTAAGTCTAACCCTAACACCCACTAACTTAAATATAATTTAAATAAATCTAAATAAAAATTACTATTATTACCTAAATAATTCATATTTAAAACTAAAGACTTGCCTATAAAATAAACCCTAAGCTAGCTACAATATAACTAATAGTTACATTGTATCTAGCTTAGGGTAACTATTTAATAACTACCTAGCTAAAATAAATACAAATTTACCTGTAAAATAAAACCTAACCTAAGTTACACTAACACCTAAAACTACACTACAATTAAATAAATTAACTTAATTAAATACAATTAAATACATTCAATTAAATTAGATAAATCACACAAACCCCCCCCCCCACTAAATTACAGAAAATAAAAAACAAATTACAAGATATTTAAACTAATTTTAAACCTTTTGCGGGGCATTGCCCTAAAGAAATCAGATCTTTTACCTGTAAAAAAAAATACAAAAAACCGCCCCAACAGTAAAACCCACCACCCAAACAACCAACCCCCCAAATAAAAGCCTAACTAAAAAAAACCTAAGGTCCCCATTGCCCTGAAAAGGGCATTTGGATGGGCATTGCCCTTAAAAGGGAATTTAGCTCTATTGCAGGCTCAAAGCACTAACCTAAAAAATAAACCCACCCAATACACCCTTAAAAAAATCCTAACACTAACCCCCGAAGATTCCTTTACCGGGAGAAGTCTTCATCCAAGCGGCAAGATGTCCTCAACGAAGCCGGCAGAAGTGATCCTCCAGATGGGCAGAAGTCTTTATCCAGACGGCATCTTCAATCTTCATCCTTCAGCCATTAGGATTGAGCTTGCATTCTATTGGCTGTTCCAATCAGCCAATGGAATGTGAGCTCAATCCTATTGGCTGATCCAATCAGCCAATAGGATTTTTTCTACCTTAATTCTGATTGGCTGATAGAATTCTATCAGCCAATGGGAATCTAAGGGACGCCATCTTGGATGACGTCATTTAAAGGTACCTTCATTCGTCGTTAGCCAGTCGGAAGAAGAGGATGCTCCCCGTCGGATGTCTTGAAGATGGACCTGCTCCGCACCGGAAGGATGAAGATAGAAGATGCCGTCTGGATGAAGACTTCTGCCCATCTGGAGGACCACTTCTGCCGGCTTTGTTGAGGACATCTTGCCGCTTGAATGAAGACTTCTCCCGGTAAGTGAATCTTCGGGGGTTAGTGTTAGGATTTCTTTAAGGGTGTATTGGGTGGGTTTATTTTTTAGGTTAGGGCTTTGGGCCTGCATTAGAGCTAAATGCCCTTTTAAGGGCAATGCCCCTCCAAATGCCCTTTTCAGGGCAATGGGGAGCTTAGGTTTTTTTAGTTAAGGTTTTATTTGGGGGGTTGGTTGTGTGGGTGGTGGGTTTTACTGTTGGGGGTGTTGTTTGTATTTTTTTTACAGGTAAAAGAGCTGATTTCTTTGGGTCAATGCCCCGCAAAAGGCCCTTTTAAGGGCTATTGATAGTTTAATTTAGGCTAGGGTTTTTTTTTTTTTGGGGGGGGGCTTTTTTATTTTGATAGGGCTCTTAGATTAGGTGTAATTAGTTTAAATATCTTGTAATTTGCTTTTTATTATCTGTAATTTAGTGTTTGTTTTTTTTGTGATTTAGCTAATTTAATTTACTTAATTGTATTTAATTTAGTTAATTTATTTAATTGTAGTGTAATATTAGGTGTTAGTGTAACTTAGGTTAGGTTTTATTTTACAGGTCAATTTGTATTTATTTTAGCTAGGTAGTTATTAAATAGTTAATAACTATTTAGTAACTATTCTACCTAGTTAAAATAAATACAAACTTGCCTGTAAAATAAAAATAAACCCTAAGCTAGATACAATGTAACTATTAGTTATATTGTAGCTAGCTTAGGGTTTATTTTATAGGTAAGAATTTAGTTTTAAATACGAATTATTTAGGTAATGATAGTAATTGTATTTAGATTTACTTAGATTGGCCTCCCAGGACAAACTCATAATACCGGTGCTATGGAAGTCCCATAGAAAAAAGGGTTTTACGAAATTTACGTAAGTTGGTTTGCGGTAAGGCCAAAAAAGTGTGCAGTGCCCCTAAACCTGCAAGACTCGTAATACCAGTGGTAGTGAAAAAGCAGCGTTAGGACCTGTTAACGGTGCTTTTTCAGCTTAGCATAAAACTCGTAATCTAGCCAATAGTATTGAGGTTATTCCCCCCCTCCCTTTAGTCATGAAGTCCCAAGTGAGAACAGAACAGAGGATAGGGTGCACGAAAGGACTAGGGTACTGCCACAACCATCCAGCAATAGAAATAGCAATCCAGGTCCCCAGCACTCCAATATAAAAGACAATTTTATTAGTAAAAGCAACGTTTCGGGTCACAGCCCCTTATTCATGCTTGATGTTCATGATTCATGCTTGATTATTCATGATCAAGCATGAATAAGGGGCTGTGACCCCGAAACATTGCTTTTACTAATAAAATTGCCTTTTATATTGGACTGCTGGAGACCTGGTTTGCTATCTCCCTTTAGTCATGGGTGCCGGCATGTTGAAATCTATTTCTATATTTGTGTCCTAACCTGTTTGCACACGTGTAGCAACTATCCTTCAGATACCTGCAGTGTTACCAAGGTTCCATAATGGCAATGATTATATTTATATATATATATGGATGGGCCCGTGGCTGGATTGGTAAAGGGCAGAGAGCTCCAGTCCGACTCAGACGCAAGCAAGATGGAGGTGGAGTACTGGTTTGGGCTGGTATCATCAAAGATGAGCTTGTGGGGCCTTTTCGGGTTGAGGATGGAGTCAAGCTCAACTCCCAGTCCTACTGCCAGTTTCTGGAAGACACCTTCTTCAAGCAGTGGTACAGGAAGAAGTCTGCATCCTTCAAGAAAAACATGATTTTCATGCAGGACAATGCTCCATCACACGCGTCCAAGTACTCCACAGCGTGGCTGGCAAGAAAGGGTATAAAAGAAGAAAATCTAATGACATGGCCTCCTTGTTCACCTGATATGAACCCCATTGAGAACCTGTGGTCCATCATCAAATGTGAGATTTACAAGGAGGGAAAACAGTACACCTCTCTGAACAGTGTCTGGGAGGCTGTGGTTGCTGCTGCACGCAATGTTGATGGTGAACAGATCAAAACACTGACAGAATCCATGGATGGCAGGCTTTTGAGTGTCCTTGCAAAGAAAGGTGGCTATATTGGTCACTGATTTGTTTTTGTTTTGTTTTTGAATGTCAGAAATGTATATTTGTGAATGTTATATTGGTTTCACTGGTAAAAATAAATAATTGAAATGGGTATATATTTGTTTTTTGTTAAGTTGCCTAATAATTATGCACAGTAATAGTCACCTGCACACACAGATATCCCCCTAAAATAGCTAAAACTAAAAACAAACTAAAAACTACTTCCAAAAATATTCAGCTTTGACATTAATGAGTTTTTTGGGTTCATTGAGAACATGGTTGTTGTTCAATAATAAAATTAATCCTCAAAAATACAACTTGCCTAATAATTCTGCACTCCCTGTATATATATATATATATATATATATATATATATATATATATATATATGTGTGTGTGTGTGTCTATATATATATATATATATATATTATATATTATATATATATATATATATATATATACACTCGCCGGCCACTTTATTAGGTACACCTGTTCAATTGCTTAGTAACACAAATTGCTAATCAGCAAATCACATTGCAGCAACTCAATGCATTTAGGCATCTAGATGTGGTGAAAACGACTTGCTGAAGTTCAAACCAAGCATCAGAATGGGGAAGAAAGGGGATTTAAGTGACTTTTAACAAGGCATGGTTGTTGGTGCCAGACGAGCTGGTCTGAGTATTTAAAAAACTGCTGATCTACTGGTATTTTCACGCACAACCATCACTAGCATTTACAGAGAATGGTCAGAAAAAGAGAAAATATCCAGTGAGCGGCAGATGTGTGTCCAACAATGCCTAGTTGATGTCAGAGGTCAGAGGAGAATGGGCATACAGGTTTCAGATGATAGAAAGGCAACAGTAACTCAAATAACAACTTGCTACAACCAAGGTATGCAGAATACCATCTCTGAATGCACAACACGTCAAACCTTGGAGCAGATGGGTTACAGCAGTAGAAGACCACACCAGGTGCCACTCCTGTCAGCTAAGATCAGGAAACTGAGGCTACAATATGCACAGGCTCACCAAAATTGGACAATAGAAGATTGGAGAAAGGTTGCTTGATCTGATGAGTCTCGATTTCAGCTGCGACATTCAGATGGTAGGGTCAGAATTTGGCATAAACAACATGAATGCATGGATCCATCCTGCCTTGTATCAACAGTTCAAGCTGCTGGTGGTGGTGTAATGGTGTAGGGGATATTTTATTGGCACACTTTGGGCCCCTTAGTACCAATTGAGCATCATTTAAATGCCACAGCCTTCCTGAGTATTGTTGCTGACCATGTCCATCCCTTTATGGCTACAGTGTACCCATCTTCTGATAGCTACTTCTAGCAGAATAATACACCATGTCACAAAGCTCAAATCATTTCAAACTTGTTTCTTGAACATTACAATGAGTTCACTGTACTCCAATGGCCTCCACAGTCACCAGATTTCAATCCAATAGAGCATCTTTGAGATGTGGTGGAACGGGAGATTTGCATCATGGATGTGCAGCCGACAAATCTGCAACTACTGCTTGATGCTCTGATGTCAATATAGATCAAAATGTCTGAGGAATGTTTCCAACACGTTGTTGAATCTATGCCACAAAGAATTAAGGCACTTCTGAAGGCAAAAGGGGGTCCAACCCAGTACTAGCAAGGTGTACCTAATAAAGTGGCCGGTGAGTGTATAAATATATATATATATATAGGGTTATATATATATATATATATATATATATATATATATACACACACACATAGATTTATGTATTATTTTCCCATGGCATATTTGTTGTATGATGCCTTAAAGGGACAGTAAACTTAAAAAATAATGTTATATAACCAGACCAGAGCGGGAGCGAGCAACAAAGTTCAAGAGCCTTGAAAGGAGACCAGGTAAGTGCAACTTTGAGCACTAAAATCTGGAAAATCATTTTATGTGCAGAATTATATAACATTTTTTTTTTTTAAGTTTACTGTCCCTTTAAAATAGAAAACCTTCATACTATACAATATAAAATCCCTGTTTAGCATTCGTTTATTATAAATAAGCAACAACAAAAGGCTATTTTTTATTTAAGCTAGCATTGCTTTTCTTTTGATGTGTTTACATATTTATGTATTTTATATGCCAAGTACAAATCCCCCTTTAAATAATTATCAACCTTTTCAAGGTTTTGTGGACTTATTTGTGCACTATTTATTGTCAAGTGTGAAAGCTTTTTATTTGTATTTCTGAGTATTTTGTAATCTGGTTATTCTATCATTCCATAAAGTCTACTGAAAAGGAACATTTATTAAACACCATAAACTCTTCAGCTGTTCATATATACACAAAGAAAAAAGTAAATTTCAAAATGTTAAAAGGATTTTAAGTTCTCATTCTGGCCAACGTTGCAGTTGGAAGTTTCCATCACACAATCTATTACTCCTATTCTTGATGAGAAAATTGAACTGGCTACTTTCCCGATCTTCCTTCTGTTCATCAAGTCTCCGTGTTCCTGCCACTCATTCTTCAAGATGTAATAAGGCATTTTGTGCTGCTGAGTAGCCTTCAAAGAGCTGAATGTGATTTTCTTCTTCCTTTTTCCCCCATTCAGCTGTTTAATTGATTGATACAGTATAACTGAGGGACAATGTCATTTAAGAAGGATTGAGGCTTTCTTAAATCCCAGGAATTTAGAAAAAGTGTTATTGCCTTTTAAATTAAAATTCAAAGTACAACATTCTTTAAAAAAAAATTGAATTACTGACAACATTTTATATTATTAACATCAATAACGTATAAACATTAGGAGGGCTATTTCATGTACAACTGAAAAAAAAATAACATTAAAAAAACAACAGTAATACACTATATAAAACAAAGTACAAATGTAAAATGCTTAAATCAATCATATAAACATAGAATCTAGACATGCAGCTGATTTTTTTTTCAAATTCATTTTTTAGATCTGAGGCTAAATAAAATATACTAAAGTTGCTTTTAACCTTTGAAATAGATAAATATATTTAACTTTTCTTTCAGCTAAGAAATATATAGCTTGTATAACCAGCTGCTGGATTCCATTGAGTGACTTAGATGTGCACTTAAAAACCTATCGCCTAGATTACGAGTTTTGCGCTATAGAGGGTGCGAAACAAACGCAACAAAAGTTGCGTTATTTCACCCCCAATAGCGCTGCCCGTACAAGTTTCTGAAAAGCCTTCTTGTGCGTGCGATATGGTGGCGATAAGCTCCATACCGCTCAAAATCCAAGGGCTGAGAATACAAAATGGCGTCCCTTGCATTCCTATTGGCTGATTTGATTCTTGAAATTCAAATCAGCCAATAGGATGAGAGCTACTGAAATCCTATTGGCTGTTCAAAACAGTCAATAGGATGAGAGCTTATGAAATTCTATTGGCTATTCAAATCAGTCAATATAATTTCAGTATAACCGTATGAAGAGGACGCTCTGCGCCGGGTGTCTTCAAGGATGGATCCTTTTCAGGGCAATGTAAAAGAGCTGAATGTCATTTTAAGGGCAATGCCCATACAAATGCCCTTTTCAGGGCAATGAGTTGTTTAGGTTTTTGTTAGAGTTAGGTTTTTTTATGTTGGGGGTTAGTTAGGTGGTGGGTTTTACTGTTGGGGGTCTTTGTATTTTTTTTCAAGGTAAACAAGCTGATTTCTTTAGGTCAATGCCCTACAAAGGGCCCTCTCAAGGGTTATTTTTTAATTTATTGTAGGCTAGGTGTTTTTTTTTATTTTGAGGGGCTTTTTTATTTTTATAGGGTTATTAGATTAGATGTAACATTTTTTATTTTTGATAATTTCGTTTGTTATTTTTCGTAATTTAGTGTTTGTTATTTTTTGTGATTTTAGACTTAAATGTTTTTAGTAGTGTTAGTTTTTTTAATGTGTAATTTAGTTTTTTTAATTGGTAGTTATTTTAATTTTAGTATAATAGTTTAATATAATAGTTATGTTAGGTTAAATTGTTAGTTTAAACTTAGGGTTTTTTAATTTCACAGGTAAGTTTTTATTTATTTTAAGATAGGGATATTGTAATTTTAATTTAAAGTTAGGGGGTGATAGGTTTAGGGTTTAATAGTTTAATTTATTAGTTGCAATGTGGGGGCTGGCGGTTTAGGGGTTAACAGGTTTATTTAGTAGTGACGATGTGGGGGCTGGTGGTTTAGGGGTTAATAGGTTTAGTTAGTGGTGGCGTTGTCGGGGAGCGACGGAATAGGGGTTAATTACTTTATTATAGTGGTGGGGATGTGGGTGGATGGCAGATTAGGGGTTAATAACTTTTATTAGTGGTGGCGATGTCGGGGAGCATTGGAATAGGTGTTAATAACTTTTATTAGTGGTGGCAATGCCGGGAGAGGCAGATTAGGGGTGAATAACTTTATTTAGGTGTTGGCGATGTCAGGGGTAGCAAATTAGGGGATATTAAGTTTTAAATAGTGTTTATGATGCGGGAGGGTGGCGGTTTAAGGGTTAATAGGTAGTTTATGGGTGTTAGTGTACTTTGTAACAGTTAAGTTATGAGTTTTGTAAAACATTTTTGTTACACAAAATCCATAACTACTGGTCTCAGATGGCGGTATGGATCGTGTTGGTAAAGGCTGTAATGCAAGCATTTTAGCCTCACAGCAGAACCTGTAATACCAGCACTATGGAAATCCCACGCAAAAATTTATTTTTTTTTGAGTGCAGGACTGACGTTGTGTTACAGGCTACAATGCTTGGATACAGCTCTACCGTCACGACTCAAAATGGCTGCGTTACTGTTTTTACACTGAAATGGCAATTTTTTTTAAGCGTTAAAACCGTAACCAAAATTCGTAATCTATGTGAAAATGTTTTGCTGCTCTGATAACCAGCTCTTATCTAGTTAACCTGTCAAAACATTTAGGGATCGATCGCAATGTTTTATCCAATGATCTAATATATTTTTTCTACAAAATTTACCATTAAAGTTTAAGGCGATTTTAATTACATCCAGTAAATTAAAATATAATACATTGGGTTAGATTCAATAAAGTGAGCTTATCTCACTGGACCTGGGAAACTCTCTATTACTTCTAGATTAATTTAAAAAAAAAAGGGGGCAATATTATTAGTGATGCTCAACGAACTTTACGCTAGCACAACTGCGATTTCGTAATCAATTCTTCTTACGCTGGTATTACAAGTTGGGAGAAATAGCCATTGCGCTACCGCAATAGTCCTTTCCGCATCAATCCACACCAGGGGTCTTTTACCACCTTGGCAGACAAGGCACGTGCCTAGGGTGACAGGTTGGGAGGGGTGGCAAGTTTTGCATCCTCTGTAGGAGTCTGTCTCCACTCCTCCTGTCAAGTGGAGTCTTCCGCCCATGGCCACCACTATCTGCCGTGAATCCACTGGATTCACCCACCCGACCCAAACACTGTGCATCCACCATGCTCCATCTCACAGGCACAACCTGGCCGAGGGCCCAAGCACAGTGGCAGTCAGAGAACAGCATCTGGAAGGGAGAAACTCGCCCTGAGCACACAGCGACCACACACCACAAGCCCCTCCCCAACAACACCATGACAAGGAGGGAACCGCGGTGGAAAACACGAGGGCCATCCACTGTTATTTCGTGGGGTGGCACCACAGTAAAGCAGCTAGTAGTAACCAGGAGCGGCCACCAGAAAATCACACAGAGCAGCAACAAGTGGCTGAAAAGGTACTGACTTCACGTCTATGGTGATGTATGATGGTTTGTCTAATGTCAACACAGTCATAAGGAAATGACTAAAGAGGGCAGTAATGTAAGGTGTTGGGGTTTGGAAGAAGATAGGCTATCTTATCTAATGCGTAGGTCTGGGGAGGGATAAATGTTATGTGTCGATAACTGTATTTAGAGGAATTGTCACCTTGTCCAAAACAATTGCTGCACAAACGTGATCAGGGAAAGATGGAGAATATATTATATTGTAGTATCAAAAACATCTTGGTGTTCGATGGTTCTATGGTAATACCTACTTACTCAAACCACACCTTTTCATTACTCCTGTTTAACCCAATGTTATATATGGGGAAAGATCTAATGTGTGTGTTATTTGATGTGTTGTAATGGTGCATCGGTCTAATGTGTATATATATATATATATATATATATATATATATATATATAACACACAAAGAAAGTCCAGCACTCACTTACAAGCTCACAGCTAAGATTTAAAAGCAAAAATGGAAAGGTTAGTTACCACATCTGGCCAAATGGGACAAGCCCAGGTACCACGTCAAGGTCCTTTCCAATACCTGGGACCCTAAAACAGCCACACAATGCAAGCTCTCAAATCCAAACAAACTGGGAACAAGGGAAGGGTGCACAGGCTTATGTAATCACCCCAGACATATACAAAACACGGAAGGGGACTGCACTCTCATACCGGACCGGGTACACATCCCATGACCCTGTAACATGCTCAGCCCTGGGTGCTCACGAGCACTCACAGGAAGCTGCACTGTCCCCAGAGTCACAGGCAGTTAACCCCAGACAGGTTTGGGTGCAAGAACCATAGGGAAAATTACAAAACAAATTAATGCAACACACAAAGAAAGTCCAGCCCTCACTTACAAGCTCACAGGTAAGATTTAAAAGCAAAAATGGAAAGGTTAGTTACCGCATCGGGCCAAATGGGACAAGCCCAGGTACCACGTCAAGGTCCTTTCCAATACCTGGGACCCTAAAACAGCCACACAATGCAAGCTCTTAAATCTAAACAAACTGGGAACAAGGGAAGGGTGCACAGGCTTATGTAATCACCCCAGACATACACAAAAGACGTAAGGGGACTGCACTCTCATACCGGACCGGGTACACATCCCATGACCCTGTAACATGCTCAGCCCTGGGTGCTCACGGGCACTCACAGGAAACTGCACTGTCCCCAGAGTCACAGGCAGTTAACCCCAGACAGGTCTTGGTGCAAGAACCATAGGGAAAATTGGTACCTGGGCTTGTCCAGTTTGGTCAGATGCAGTAACTACCTTCAAAAAATGAAAACTTACCTTCAAAATAAAATTTAAACCTAAGCTTAAAAAAAAACATTACAAGAAATAAAAAAAAACTATTACCAAAAAAACCTAGCCTTTAAAAAAAAAAAAAAGAAAAACCTAACATTTACAAAAAAAAACTACTATAAAAAAAATAACAAAAGCTAGACTTACCAAAAATAAAAACAATATTCCTATTCTAATACCCCCCTTAAAAACACCCCAAAATTTAAAAAAGACCCTAGTCTACAAACAAACTACCAATAGCCCTTAAAAGCGCCTTTTGTGGGGCATTGCCCTAAAGCTAACAGCTCTTTGGCATTAAATACAACAACTAACCCCTAACATTACTGCTAGCGAAAAAACATATTTTCTTTCCTAAGATATCTTGAGTACACGGAATCATCAATTACTAGTGGGAATATCACTCCTGGCCAGCAGGAGGAGGCAAAGAGCACTACAGCAAAGCTGCTATATATGTCACTTCCCTTACCCATAATCCTCAGTCATTTTCTTTGTCTGCGGTGCAGGTGGAGGTGAAGTTTTGGTGTCTGATCTACAATCAAGATTTTTTTATTTTAAAAGCAGAGTAGGTTTGATCTGATCGTTCTAAAGGGTCTAGCCTTAGCCCATGTCAGTCTTTTCAGTAGGGCAGTGGTGGCTTTTGAGCAATTGGGAACTTGTGGGGTACAATCCTCACTGCGTTTTCCCAAAACATTTTGCTGTCCTATTTAGATAGCCTGAGTAAGTTTGCTCAGTCTTTCTGTATTTCCACAGGTCCATGTGAGGGAACGCATCCTCTCAAACCAGGCGAGCTTTCCTGCTGCCGGACAGATAAATGTTAAGGTAAGTGCCAGTTTTATTTTTCTATGTAAGCAGGGACAAATTTTGCACTTATTCAGCTGAAACGCTGCAGGGGGACATTTTTATTATTCCTATCACGGTGCAGGTTTTTATGGCAGTTTTTGCAGTACCTTTTTGTTCTTCATGTATTGAAAGAATTTTAGCGGATGCTGTTCAGGAGCCTCCTGTTTCAGATGTGCTGCAGCTGTCTCCTCAAGCGTACCAATCCTATTCATCTGCACATGCAATGCCCTGCGTTTCCTCTCATACTCCGTCTGGGGTTACTTTGCAAGATATTGCTGCCAAGGTATCCTCTGCAGTATCTGAGGCGTTGTCTGCTTTTCCCATGCTGCAGGGAAAACGCAAAAGGATATTTAAAGAAACAGTAACTAAGGTTTCTGATCCTGAAGTGGCTAATCAAAGTATTTCCTCTCAGAAGTCTGAGAATAAAGATTCTTCTGGTGCATCTGAGGGTGAAATCTCAGATTTAGGAAGTATAATTCATTCTGCTGATGCTGAAGTTGTGTCCTTCAGATTTAAGCTGGGACACCTCAGCTTGTTACTTAAGGAGGTTTTGGCTACTTTTGAATTACTCTGATACTACAGGGAGTGCAGAATTATTAGGCAAATGAGTATTTTGACGACATCATCCTCTTTATGCATGTTGTCTTACTCCAAGCTGTATAGGCTCGAAAGCCTACTACCAATTAAGCATATAAGGTGATGAGCATCTCTGTAATGAGAAGGGGTGTGGTCTAATGATATCAACACCCTATATCAGGTGTGCATAATTATTAGGCAACTTCCTTTCCTTTGGCAAAATGGGTCAAAAGAAGGACTTGACAGGCTCAGAAAAGTCAAAAATAGTGAGATATATTGCAGAGGGATGCAGCACTCTTAAAATTGCAAAGCTTCTGAAGCGTGATCATCGAACAATCAAGCGTTTCATTCAAAATAGTCAACAGGGTCGCAAGAAGCGTGTGGAAAAACCAAGGCGCAAAATAACTGCCCATGAACTGAGAAAAGTCAAGTGTGCAGCTGCCAAGATGCCACTTGCCACCAGTTTGGCCATATTTCAGAGCTGCAACATCACTGGAGTGCCCAAAAGCACAAGGTGTGCAATACTCAGAGACATGACCAAGGTAAGAAAGGCTGAAAGACGACCACCACTGAACAAGACACACAAGCTGAAACGTCAAGACTGGGCCAAGAAATATCTCAAGACTGATTTTTCTAAGGTTTTATGGACTGATGAAATGAGAGTCTTGATGGGCCAGATGGATGGGCCCGTGGCTGGATTGGTAAAGGGCAGAGAGCTCCAGTCCGACTCAGACGCCAGCAAGGTGGAGGTGGAGTACTGGTTTGGGCTGGTATCATCAAAGATGAGCTTGTGGGGCCTTTTCGGGTTGAGGATGGAGTCAAGCTCAACTCTCAGTCCTACTGCCAGTTTCTGGAAGACACCTTCTTCAAGCAGTGGTACAGGAAGAAGTCTGCATCCTTCAAGAAAAACATGATTTTCATGCAGGACAATGCTCCATCACACGCGTCCAAGTACTCCACAGCGTGGCTGGCAAGAAAGGGTATAAAAGAAGAAAATCTAATGACATGGCCTCCTTGTTCACCTGATCTGAACCCCATTGAGAACCTGTGGTCCATCATCAAATGTGAGATTTACAAGGAGGGAAAATAGTACACCTCTCTGAACAGTGTCTGGGAGGCTGTGGTTGCTGCTGCACGCAATGTTGATGGTGAACAGAAAAACACTGACAGAATCCATGGATGGCAGGCTTTTGAGTGTCCTTGCAAAGAAAGGTGGCTATATTGGTCACTGATTTGTTTTTGTTTTGTTTTTGAATGTCAGAAATGTATATTTGTGAATGTTGAGATGTTATATTGGTTTCACTGGTAAAAATAAATAATTGAAATGGGTATATATTTGTTTTTTGTTAAGTTGCCTAATAATTATGCACAGTAATAGTCACCTGCACACACAGATATCCCCCTAAAATAGCTATAACTAAAAACAAACTAAAAACTACTTCCAAAACTATTCAGCTTTGATATTAATGAGTTTTTTGGGTTCATTGAGAACATGGTTGTTGTTCAATAATAAAATTAATCCTCAAAAATACAACTTGCCTAATAATTCTGCACTCCCTGTATTCAATATCCTCAACCTTTTTCTGGGAAACGTAATGAGTTTAGGGATTTTAAAAATGCATGTCATCTACTCTTTTCCTTAAGGCCTCGTACATATTATTCAGAAAGAATCAAGGTATGTACAACCATTTCCTTTTTACAAGGGGAACCTAGATCCTGGGCCAACAAGTTTTTTGAGAGTAATACTCCTATTCTAGACTCATTACAGGATTTTTTCTTTGTAAAATCAGTGGATATCAGAGGCGCTATAGAGCCGTAGGATATATAGATATAAATAAATGTAAAATTCACTGTATCGTTACCAGTTAAAACAATCCAAAAAATTAGAAATCCAAAAATCCCAATGACCCTTAAGGGATACGTTAAAATACTATTTATGTGCAAAATCTGTGATAAAAAATCGGTGATAATTAAAAATAAAGGAAAATATCTACGTACATATATATAAAAACAATTTATCCAAGTGAAAAATCAAAGTGAAATAAAAGCAGTATATCAAAGTGCAATCAATGGTCAAGTGACAATATTTAGTAAAACACAGATGTGATATTTAATTAGTCAATGCATAAAAGGTTGACACATACAATCCATATAACAATCAATCATACATTAAATAAAACCGGTTTAAACATACACACTATACATAACCCCTCAGATTCCCCAAATTAAATGTGGCTGGCGGAGAACACCTATAATGACTGTGTTCTAATCTTGGTGTTAGTGATTCAAGGGAATCACTCACATTCGACTTAATCCCTATTTCTTTACACACAATTATATTAGGTTACTCGTGGTTACAGAAACATAACCCTACTATAGACAGGACACTGAATGACTTAAAATTAGATTCTCCATACTGTTTAAAGACCTGTTACCCACATGGTACAATAGCTACACTAGAGAATGGGATACCCAGGCCTTATCAGGATCTGGCAGAGGTCTTTGACATGAAAGAGGCAGAAAATCTCCCTCCACACAGGGAATTTGATTGTCCCATTGACTTGATACCTGGATCACAAATTCCACATGGGAAAATGTATCCACTCTCCCAAAACGAATTAACTTTTGTAAGAGCCTACTTAGATGACAACCTGCGTAAAGGGTTCATTTCACACTCTACATCTCCTGCAGCAGCAGGCATGTTTCTAGTTAGAAACAAGGATGGTACCATACGTCCAGTTATAGATTATAGAGCATTGAATAACATTACCATAAAAAACAGATATCCTCTACCGCTAATACCCGAGCTTCTTGAATGTCTTCATGGCGCCACCATATATTCTAAATTGGACTTAAAAGGGGCCTACAACCTTATAAGAATAAAACAAAGTGATGAATGGAAAACCGCCTTTAGGACTCGGTATGGCCTGTTCCAATATAATGTGATGCCATTCGGCCTAAGTAATGCGCCAGCAATGTTTCAACATTTTATTAATGAAATCGTCCACGATCTAATTGACATATGTGTCATAATATATTTAGATGACATACTCGTTTATTCTACGACTTTACAAGATCATGAAAAACACGTACGCTGGGTGCTCACTAGGTTAATGGAACATAAATTATATGCCAAATTAGAAAATGTTTGGGTTACACCAAACAAAATACAAATGGGTCCAGAAAAAGTAACTGCGATTCTAAATTAGCCAGTTCCAACAACTGTAAGAGCCCTACAGAGATTCGTTGGTTTCGCAAATTTCTACCGAAAATGTATAAAAGACTTTTCAACAATTGTGAAACCACTAACACAATTAACTAGCAAGAAACAAAGATATAAATGGACAGACAATGCTCAGATATCTTTTAACATTTTAAAAAAGGCAGTTTACTACAGCACCTGTACTTACTTTACCCAACTTCAAATCTCATTTTATTCTTGAAGTAGACGCTTCTAACACAGGAATAGGTGCGATTCTTTCACAGAAGAATAAGGAAAAGACAGAGACCCATCCTATTGTTTATTTTTCGAGAATGCTCACAACTGCCGAAAATAACTATAGCATAGGAGATAAAGAGCTTCTTGCAATAAAATGTTCCTTGGAACACTGGAGGCACCTCCTTGAAGGAACCAGTCTCCCATTTATGATCTATACATATCATAAAAATCTTGAGTACTTAAGAAAAAGCAAGACTCTCACTTTGCGACAAGCTCGTTGGTCTATATTCCTAGACCGATTTAATTTCTTGATTACCTACAAACCTGGTAGTCTAAATACCAAGGCTGATGCCTTATCCAGAGTGCACGAAAAAAGTAATCCAGAAATTTTTTATACTATAATACCTGAGGAAAGATTTATAAGAGTTTTAACTTCTCTGGAAAAGGAAATACTAGATGTTTTGAAGAAAGAATCTAAGAAACCTTTACTTTGTAAAGAGGATCCAAATACTGGACTCTTTTATCATAACACACAACTATTCATTCCCGAATCACTTAGAGGTATGGAGCTCAACGCTGCCATATTGCCTGCTAACACCGTTTTTTTGCAAACCTGTAATAGCAGTGCTATTAAAGGTGAGCGGTGGAAATAACTTGCAAGTTAGTACCGAGCCGCTCATAACACAAAACTCGTAATATGGCTGTTTGTTATTTAAGATGGAAATGTAGTGAATGAGAGTAAGCTAAAGGGTTTTCAAATTTAGTAGTTCTACAAAGGATCTTGCAGTTGTGGCTAGTCTTGAAACAAAAATATTATATAAATATAGCTCATCATTTGTTTCACTAGTGCTTTGGAACTATTACAGCACTTGCTTGCTAATGAAATCCTGTTTACTGCTACTGGAGAAGAATTAGTCACATAAAATGGCAGAAATATATCAATACAAACTTTTTAATTTAGGGTGATTGACAGGCATGGATTGGTAGCTGGGAGCAGAGGGTAGGCAACACTGCAGAAGAATTTCCTTGTGTAATGCCTACTTGACATAAAAGAGGGCTAACAGCCTGTTAGTAACAGGTTCTCTATTTGTCAACATTGTCCACCTTTCTAATGAAAAATGAGGTCGAATGAGCCACCATAATGGAAAATTCTGGATGCTGTTTCGAAACATCCAAATTATAATCAGTATTAGATTTGTGCATTTAGTATTTTTGTTCAATGCTGAATTTGGACATAAGCAGTTTTTTTGTGATGTTACAATCTTTTCAAAGCCGAATTTCTTCGTCTGGATTCACACAGATTTTAGTGTGCTTCACTTTCACAAGAAGAAATCTGTCTCAGAACAAATCTGAACATCCCAAAAGTCTGCCTACTTCCTCATTAGCCCAATGCAAAAGTCTATTTAATATAAATCAAGTTCATATTCATTTCTAAGCAACACAATACTAATGTTTAAACTTAGCAAGACTCGTAATAGCAGCGGGCATAAAAAAAGCAGCGTTAGGAACTCTTAACGCTGCTTTTTTACCTTAAAGCATATATAATGTAGGTGTCGGCGATGTTGGGGGCAGCAGATTAGGGGTTCATAAATATAATATAGGTGGCGGCGGTGTCCGGAGCGGCAGATTAGGGGTTAAAAATTTTATTTTAGTGTTTGCAATGCGGGAGGGCCTCGGTTTAGGGGTTAATAGGTAGTTTATGGGTGTTAGTGTACTTTTTAGCACTTTAGTTATGAGTTTTATGTTACGGCGTTGTACCATAAAACTCTTAACTACTGACTTTTAAGTGCGATAGGGATCTTGGAGGTAGAGGGTGTACCGCTCACTTTTTGGCCTCCCAGGACAGACTCATAATACCGGCGCTATGGAAGTCCCATAGAAAAAAGAATTTACGAAGTTTACGTAAGTCGTTTTGTGGTAAGGCCAAAGAAGTGTGCGGTACACCTATACCTGCAAGACTCGTAATAGCAGCGGGCATAAAAAAGCAGTGTTAGGACCTGCTTTTTTACCTTAACGCACAACTCGTAATCTTGCCGATAATTTTTACTGGAATTATTTTTCAATAGCTAAACTCTACCCACTCCTTGGCATATGAGTTGGCATAGTGCCAGTGTCAGCATAGTGCATTTTAAGTTTCAGAGCCAGATTACACAAAAAGTGGGACAATAAATAATGAAAGCTGTTTTATTATGCATAACTAAACATTTTATATACAAGTCTCAAGGAGTTAACTGTTTCATTAAATAATTATGCATGATAACAAACAAAAAATAAAAGTGTTAATCCCAGTGAAGGGCAGATACAAAAACAAATAAAAAGAAAATAAAAAAATCTATATAATGGGTTTCATGTACAAATTAGCAGATGCCACCTTGAAGCCATTGCAGGGCAATAGTTCTGCAAGCTAGGAACCATGTACATAGGGCCCAATGTTTCTAAGAAAACACACACAGGATATGTTAGAAAAAATGTTCAGATACAGAAATAGTCCAAAACCTCTCTAGAGAGATTTCTAACTACAAAGCATAGTAAGATAAAAAAAAATATAAATATTACTAAAGTTTACAATCTTTTGAGCTCACACCCTGCTCTAAATATAACTAATGTGTTAAAGATGTAACCAAAGTCTTCCAAAGTAATTGAATGTTGGTCTACAATGTTAAAACCACAAATTTGAAAACAAGTACAACGTATATTGTCACATAGGCATAAATGGACCAATGCATTTGCATATCATAGCCTTAAAAACACAGTGTAGTTCAGAAATGTGATTTATGCAGTTTCCAAAATGCCCAGCAAGTAATGCCTTTCTTTCTGACATTCCCCAGAATGTCCAACATACGTTTCACCTTGAGCTGTGTATATAGTCAGTGCAGTTCATCGATTATTTGTTTAATTCTCATCATAACGTGTATGGTAAGAACTTCTATCAGAATGTTTATAAAATGATAATAGAACTATTCATTTTTCATTTTTACATGAATTTAAAACCTGAAAGAGGAATTCATTCTGAATGATATAATTTTCTATATTTTCAAAGAAAGGAATCAGAATCCAGTGCAATGTCAAACTTAATGTTAGCAAGTCTTCTTAGAACTATGTGACATAGATAATCTGAAGAAAATTATTTCCCAACACAATTTTACATTGTATCTTCATGTTGCATGTGAAAAACAATCTATGTATTAACTTGGTGCTCACTGCTCAGTTGTAATACTTAATTTATTATTTCTTTAAAGTTGCTGTTTGTATATAGACCGTCTAATAATTACAATTATTTAAAAAAAAATAACTGCATTATTGTTTGATGTTGCGCATTTTAAAGCATTATTTGCTTCAACGTTCAATTTGTGCCAGTGCTGTAAACTAAAAGTAATAAAAAATAAAAAAGCAAATATTGTTAATACAAAAATTGTTCAATTTTTATTTTGTCTACAGTACAGCTAAGAAAAAGAAAGATCAATATTAAAATGAAAGAAATGCTAAGTCATCTGATTTATTGAGGAAATAATGCAAAACAAAGTGAATCATTGGAAAGTCAAACAGAACTGTAAATAATACATTCATTTCATACAACTATTCAAAAGTTGTGGCAGCAAAATATTTACTATAATGCAGTTTCATAATCCAGAAATATACACTGTCAGCAAGGAACGGATTATATTGCTGGTATTTTTTACTTGTCAGGGTCAACACATACTTTTGAATTTACAGCATGAGTGTATTAAATGAATTTGCTAAGGAATAAACTGTAGCTAAAACTAATAGTTATAGTATATGTTTTATTTGAAGACAATAATGATAAATCCTCAAGACAGATTCACATAAGTGAATTCCTAACTTTGTTAATGCCCATAGGGCCAGATTATAAGCGGAGCGCTAATTAATGCTCCCGCTCGAGTGTTAATTATGCTAGAAGTGAGCTTTTTGCGCTCTTTGGGTTGCACTTGTATTATGAGTTGAAAATAAACTGGTTTTGCTTGCACGCTAACCCGATGAGTGCAAAAAAACAAACTTAGAATATTGTGTGTGCATTCACGTATTCCTCCATAGAAGTCATGGAAGTCAATGTAGAAAAAGAGTAGAAACTAAATACATAATTAATTTTTTTACTAAAAATTAATATTGCATTTATGCTTTTACATGTTTTCATCTACTTAACTGCAAAGGGCTCAAATGCACATACACACATATACATATATATACATATATATATATATATATATATATACAGTATATATATATATATATGTGTGTGTGTGTTTATATTTGTATATATGTCCGTATATATATATATATATATATATATATATATATATATATATATATATATATATATATACATACATATACATATTTATCTTTGGGTATCCCTTTGCCTGTCTTTTTTTTCAAACACCTGAGACCTCATATCTTTGAGACCTTATAACTTTTGAGTGCAATATTTTTTGTAAATTATTTTTTGAAACTATATCTTGTAATGTATTTTTGATGTGTTTTGTGCAACTTTTTAGTTTCACAAAACAGTTTAACAGAGCTTTGAATCTGGAGTAATCATTCCAGCGTAAATTGTGATTGTGCTCAAGCGATCGCATTTACTTTCAACTTGTGATAGCATCAGTAAGCCTGATGAGCGCAAACACCCGTGATAAACCCCTTATCGCTTGCACGCAAACGTTTGTGCTCCACTCGTAATCTGGCCCATAATCTTTATTCAATACTGACATCGATTAGTGATATATAGCAATATTTTTATTTTTAAAAAAGGCATGTGTCAAAATAAATGCCAGAGTTTACGCTCTCAATCAAATTTAAAAATGCAAAGGAATTTCTGGTTTCAACACAACTTTAAGGGAAGATAAAATTTAAAATCTCAAGAAGATGCTTCATGTAATAACAGTTCAAAAATATCCGTATCTGCAAGCTATTTAAAGGGACAGTATACACTCATTTTCATATAACTGCATGTAATAGACACTACTATAAAGAACAAGATGCCCAGATACTGATATAATAATCCATGATAAAACGGTTTAAAGACTTACTTAGAAACTTTCAGTTTAGCTATGTTGAAAAGTTAGCTGGAAAGCCCACTGCAAGTGGGAAATAAGACACTCCCCACTCCCCCTTCTTTTGCATATGAAAAGACCCTTTACACAAACAGGAGCAAGCTGGAGACGGTAGCTGACGGTATTCACATAAAACTTTGGGGCTTGGTTAGGAGTCTGAAAATCAGAGCAATGTTATTTAAAAATAAACAAAACTATACATTTAAAAAAAACAAAAAAAAACTTTATGGGCTATATACATAGATCATCTACAAAACATTTATGTAAAGAAAAAAATAGTGTATAATGTCCCTTTAAGAACAGAATGTTTATTTGTTTTCCTTTGGGGGGGGGGGCATTTTATATTTACTATTTTCATTAATTGTTTATTGAACCAAGAATTTTCTTCCTTTACTCATCTGAAAGCTTAATCTCTGGCCTTAGCTTGAATGTTTTTTCATTTACTTGCCTTATTTTTTCTTAATTATTGGCCTAACACATGAACAGTTAAGCTACAGATGGATAAATGTTTTTGTCAATCTAGTGTATTTATGTCTGATCTCTAATTAATGATACTTTCAAATAAATAATTAGATAGCTTCTTCAAGTAGGATTTGAGCCTGTGAAATTATGTGAGAGTCAGTAGATTAGTAGACATTACATACATATGAGACCATTTTACAGCATCTGTTTTGGGGCATTATCAACTCTTTGAGTCAGATATCAGAATGATTCCTACTTTAAAAATAACTCTAGAAGTGACAATAATATATCACTGTCACTTTCAATGTTACTTGGCATTTCAACATTTCATTGTGAAAATAAAACATATCTGTACTATTGATACTTAAGTTATCAAATGTTATTGATAATTTCTTTTAGGCAAATTTGACCTTTTAGTTGCTAATGCTATACTTGTTGCATCAATGTTTGCCTTTTTTTAAGTTGCTTTGTTAACCTTTGCACATTATTTTTCACTGTGGCTATGTGCTGTTAACATTATTGCTTTGCGCATCACTCCTGTTTTCATAAATTTTTGGCGCCCTGTTCTTCTGTTTGGCACCCATTTGTGATAGCCTTATCCTGGTGCTGTCTGATTGTCTGTGTTCCTGATTCTGTTTTTGTTTTTTACTCTCTTTTTGAATCGTATCTTTGCTACTGCCATTTGTTGACTGTGCTCTGACCCTTGGCTTTGCTGACCCTGATTCGGGGCTCTAATTTTGTATCCCATTGCCTGTGATTGACCTCTGGCTTACATTTGACCTGCGCTAATTTTGACTGGCAACTAGGCCTCTTCACCTTTATATAGGGCAACTTGTGAGATCATCCAGTGAGTTGAGATAAAGTCATATTCATTTCAATTCTTAGTCAATGGGTCCAAACCTGGAATGCCCTTTACCTCTTGGCCTTACAGCTATTTGCATTTTATTTTTCACTGTAAAAATTAAATTGAACTTTTACTTTGATATGAGTTATCATATATGATTGTCCGTTGATTTGGCATTTTGTATTTTTGTTGTTACTAAGAGTCACATGTCATTTTTATAGTGAAGTAGTTAAATGACAAGTGACAGGAACAATGACATCTAACAAATCTCAAATATAAACAAAACACAGCCAGCCACTTTCATGATAAAATGTAACAAATGAAATTATACTGAATATTCAAACAGGCCATTTTTACTTTTCTAGTATTAATTTAAAATCTTCAAGTGACTGATCCTATTGCATAATGTTGGTTTTGCTAATTCTAAAAATATTAAAGAGTTGAAAGATGAAGTGAAACATGGTCAAGTGAAAGTGGTCAAATGGTAGACATTTTTTTTCTATCTGGCATTTATGCAGATTTAAATGATAGATTATGAGGCCCATTTATCAAGCTCCGGATGGAGCTTGAGGGCCTGTGTTTCTGGCGAAACTGCAGGCTCGCCAGAAACAGCAGTTATAAAGCAGCGGACACACATCCCCGAAAATCAACCCGACCGAGTACGATCGGGTTGATTGACACTTCCCTGCTGGCTGATGATTGGCCGCAAATCAGCAGGGGGCGGCGTTGCACCAGCAGCTCACAAGAGCTGCTGGTATAATGCTGAATATGGAGAGCATATTGCTCTCCGCATTCAGTGAGGTCTGGTGGACCTGATCCGCACTGTCGGATCAGGTCCGCCAGTCCTTTGATAAATATCCCCCCATATGTACATTATATTTAATTTAATAATTTAATAAACATGATGATTATTTTTGATCAGTTGAGTGACAAAAGACTCCTCTAATAAATTATTTCAAAACTGTTGAATTTGTTTATAAGGGGCCTAAGCTAGGATTATCCAGGTAAATATCTATAAGTACAGTAACAGGAGAAAAATGAGGATTCCTCATTATTACAAGAGGACTAGGATATGTGGCCAGACTCTAAAGTTAAGTAATCTATTACAGAACAATAAGAAAAAACTTAGCTTCAGTGATGCATAACCAGTTAACACATCAATTTATGACCATCACAAGTTGCTAGGGAACTCACTACATCTGGCCTTGAAACACTGAATTTGCGAAAATGGCAGTGTAACGTAGCAAAGTCTCCTGGAACCTAATTAAGGGCCTGTGCAATTTATAGGTAGTGAAAATCCCTGGTTATGATGGCAACATTGTTGCAAAATGAGGGAAGGTCTTTGACTTACCAGTTATAAGGCTAGGTCTAGGATTTTCAGCAAAGAAAGTTTCACTTAAAGCCATAAGAGGCACAACAGCTGCATTGATAATAAAGGGGCATGGCAGTAGTACAGGTCCAGAATGGGGTGAAAGGCTTAGCCGGGTAACTGGTGTGCTCATGTCTGGAGCTTCTAAGCCTGTTTGATACAACAGGGGAGTGAGAGTGGAGCAATCCAGTGTATGTGCTAGAGGTCGTGGGGCAGCATATTAAAGGATTACTTTCTGTTATAATTTTTAAGCTAAACAACTAACATATTAAAGTTAATAAACATTAATTAAAACCTACTGACCTATATTTTCTCCAAAATGAAGTTTCATAACGTTCTAAAAGTTATATCTTTTATTTGCCGATGATGTCACGTTATCCTGCCCACTATTTTCAGCACTGCATGTTCAAAATACTTAAACCAATAACTGTGTTTAAAGCGCCATTTTGAAACCTAGGTATTGTAAACGGATTGGTACAGAGCAAAGGATACCCACGGAGTGGGTTTGGAAAACAATTAAATTTGCAGACAAGATTTCTGACATACGGTAGAGATATGTTAATGAAATGCTATTGATAAAAAGTGTATTTGGGGTAGTTAGCTAGTAACAGGCATAGAAAATATTTACTTACAGTGGCCCTTTAACCCCGTGGGGGATATGGAGCTCAGAAATAGGCATTAGCTATGCAGCAACAGACAATAACAAAAGGCACTACGCTGCAAAGGCAGCACTGCATGGATGTGGGGATGAGTGATGTTGATTATGATGCAGATGCATTTGAGATGAGTGAGATGGCAGGGGTTAAAGAACACAGGATGTCTACCCCCTCTCACAGACATGGCAGGGGTATATTGGTGGCTTGTCTGGATACTCCCCTCTCCTTTATCTCTACCTCACAGGAAGCAATGGATGCCCCAGACAATGCAGGGACTTACAGAAATTGGCCCAGTGTTACGCCAGCCTGCAGCACTACAAAAGACAGAGCTGGGACAGCCATGGCAGACGGGCCAGGTGAGGGGACATCAAGACCAACAGCAGCAAGGGAAGGACCATCCACCTTTACAGTTGGTGAGACATCTGCATTGCACCTCACACATACATTTAGTGGGGACTCTAGCACAGACTCTGACTCTGATGGGGGCAAGAAGTTAGGGCTTAATAGCAAAGGTCAGAGGCACAAGTTTAGAATGATAAAACTGCTGGTGGCAGACCGCAACCAGAATAGGGACTTAGCACCAGCAGTGCGTCCACTCACTAGAGCATTGCTAACCACTGCTCAAGTTACATCAGAAATAGGAGCTATGACCACAGCAAGCTATCCAGCCCAAGTTAGCGCAGTCAGTGCTAGGAGAGTAGCAGTACAAGGGGACTCTTACCATTGTAAGATCCATTCCCTTCATGCGCACTTGAAGGCGAATACAGTCTAAAACATCAGGAACCATAGATACGTAAATATGTTTGAGCTGTCCCTGGTACCTCATAGAGAGAAGGAGCACAGTGAGGATGAGGCAGGGCCTAAAAAGATTCAGCGCCCAGACACCTTTGAAGAATGGCGGCACTGTTTCAGAGTTTCCTCCTCCCGTTATGTAGAGCAAAGACCCGAGTCGGCAGTGGATATCATTAAATACACTGATATCATTGAATATATCTACAACAGGTTCAGAGAAGGGATGTGGAGATCTTATGACAGTGAGTTTAGGTGTATGATGGAAGGCAACCCCATTCTTAATTTCAGGGTTAAGAGGACCTGGACCTATGGTCTCAGTTGGGCCCAGAAAAAGGGGCTTCAGTGGGCCTTCCCATGCATGCAGGGTTTATCAAGCAACAGGGCCCCATTACGCACAGAGGTAGGGAATGTTGGCGATACAATGAGAAGCAGTGTGACAAAGGGGCTTCCTTCTCCTTTCGTCACGCCTGCATGTACTGCGGTAGACAGCATCCGGGCACAGACTGCCCAAAGAGGAAAGAAGGTTGTGCCAATCGAGGACCACAGAAAGGAGGAGCTAACCAAAAGGGCTCCAACACCTCTGAAGCTGGCCACAATTAGGCCCTGCTTAGCAGCCTACCCAGATAGGGAGGCTGCCGACCTGCTTCTAGAGGGTATCGGGGATGGGTTGCTGGGATCTCCCATGCATAGAAACTTAAAATCAGCACATGAGCTCCCAGAAGAGGTCAGAACTAAGCTAGTTAAAGAACTTTCCCTAGGTCGCTTTGCGGGCCATTTCAGTGAGCCACCGCTTCCTTCCCTGGTGATCTCCAATTGGGGGTGGTCCCTAAGAAGAAACCTGGGAAGTTCTGGCTTATACAACATCTTACCTACCCATAAGACAGCTCGGTGAATGACGCTATCGACCCGGA
This sequence comes from Bombina bombina, assembly GCF_027579735.1. Taxonomy (NCBI): domain Eukaryota; kingdom Metazoa; phylum Chordata; class Amphibia; order Anura; family Bombinatoridae; genus Bombina; species Bombina bombina. The sequence continues at coordinate 160,184,194 of NC_069504.1, read as the reverse complement.
TGTTAATTCGGTCAGATATCAGTCGCTCAACCAAGCCTTATAGCTAGTCAGGGGAGCAGGGCCAAATGCAAAAGCTTGACATAGAGTCCGTATTCAGATTGCTTCCCATACACCCCCCAATCGTTCGGGCGGATGGGTTCCAAATTTAAAGGGAACTATGACATTGATAAATGCCTCCTGATGGGGTGCTCGATATCCTGTGCATACTTTGAAGCCTTTAGCATGTTCCTGCATTGGGTGGTGATCATGGCAGTGGGAAGGGGACACAGTCGCACAATACCTTGATGACTTCCTACCGGTGGGCAGTGCCAATTCACGGGAATGTGCTAGGCTGATGTCAGTAATGAGGGAATTGATTGCAGAATTCCAGGTACCCTTAGCAGAAGATAAGACGGAGGGACTATGTACCAGGTTAACTTTCTTGGGCATAGAAAAAGACACTAATGCCAGGCTCTGTTGCCTCCCAGAGGAAAAAGTCCATAATATACTTATAGCAGTCACGGGAGTGGCTGCAGTACAAAGCATGAGCATTAAGAAATTGCAGTCAATCTTGGGTCTCCTCGATTTTGCATGCAAGGTCATACCCATGGGTCGAGTGTTCAATAGGAGGAGGGAAGCTAAGCTTACTGCCCAACCTCACACACACCGTTGATAAGGGTGTCAGAGGACATGCGAGCAGACTTGAGGGTGTGGGAGATTTCTTACAAACTTTAATGGGACTCTGCTCTGGTGTTCACTGCGAGCATCTAGCCAGACTATCTACCTTTTCTCTGATGCAGCCAGTGCTTTTGGCTATGGCGCATACCTAGAGGGGAAATGGAGCGCTGAACCATGGTTCATGACATGGATTCAATCAGGATTGACTAGGAATCTGACGTTGTTAGAGCTCTTCTCAATCTTAGCATTGGTGGAATTGTGGGGTCCGACCCTTAGGAACCGCTTTATTGTTTTTTGGACTGACAGCGCTATCGTCGTCTTTTCAATTAACCGACTGTCAGCTTCCTCCCCAGTAGTGGTTAGATACATTCATCACCTAGTTTTGAGATGTTTGCAATATAACATCCAATTCACAGTGAAGCACATCCCAGTGGTGAATAACACCCTGGCGGACGCGTTATCAAGATTTCAATGGGAACAGTTCCGTAGGCTAGCTCCCAACACAATGGCAAAGGGTATACCCTGTCCCCCTTCTATTTGGCAGTTGGCGGGACATGGAACTCCATCCAGCAAATAGTCCAGGTGTCGCTGGCCCCAGCCACTCTGCAAGCCTACTCTCAACATTGCCTGGAATGGGACGGCTACTGCATAGCACATGGGATTTACATAGCAGAAGGTCCGCAGGTATTGTTTCTCGAGTGGCTAGCTAGTCTAAACAAGCAGAGGGTCAAAAAGGGGGCTGTGTCAGGTAAGCTAGCGGCAATATCCTTCTTTAGCAACCTTTTGGAATACCCCAGCATCACAAAAGGTTTCATGGTGAGGCAAATTATCAAAGGATGGGGCAGGTTAGAGCAGAGGGCCACGGACGCATGCAAACCTGTCACTTTACAGCAGCTAGGCAAATTGATGGGTGTTTTGGAAACATGGTGAACAGATGCATACAAAAGGGCAATGTTTCGCTTCAAGTTTTCGCTAGCCTTCTTTTGCACTCTGCGACCGGGTCAACTAGTCGCCACCTCCAAACAGGCAGTGGGATCAGGGATAAAAGCATCAAATGTCAGATGGGCTAAGGATAACATGCTGCTTTTCATCCCTCATTCTAAGACAGACCAGGATGGGAAAGGGTCATGGTTGACCCTTAGCCCCTCATCGTGAGATGCTTGCCCGGTAGGACTGTCAAGGGCATTCATGGTGCTGTGCCCACCTGTGCAATCACAGTTTCTAGTGCATGCAGATGGGGTAACCCTGTCTAGGTATCAATTTGCCGCAGTCCTGAGAAAAGCAGTAACATGAGCGGGCATGGGAGACTGCAAGAACACTCCACATTCATTCCTCATAGGGGCTGCCACCAGCATCGCAGCATTAGGTTGGCAAACATAATCTATTAAAAAGTTAGGAAGGTGGAGGTCCCAATGATACAAACTATATGTTCACCCCCCATAAGAAGATTAGGAATGGGGAAATAGGGAATTCATATTTGTCCGAGGTGGCCTGATAAGTGTTGTTGGTTCTCGTTTATAACTGTTCTAATCAATTTTAGGTAATATCAGGGGCCATACACAAGTTTGGATCGTAGGGCACTCTTACATGCACTGGGCAAGTTTGTGGGCTATCTCCCTTCCTTGACAGGCAACAGCTGGGGTTTCCGGTGACAAGGGCCTCGGTGAGATGGTTGGGTCATAGAGGCTTACAGTGGAATGGTTTGCCAGCCCTCCTCCAAGATGCCAAACACAGATGGGGCCAGCCCTACGTTATTCTTCTTCATCTGGGGGACAATGATCTAGGTTCTGCATCGCCGTTAGACCTCATTAACACAATGAGGTCTGACGTGAGATGGATCTGTGCCACTTTTCCAGGGCAGGGGTAAGGTTGGGTTGGTCCAACATTTTTCCCCGGCTACAGTGGAGATATTTCCCTACGCCCAAGACAGCTTTTAGGGTTAGGAAGAAAGTTAATAGAAAACTGTGCAGAGCAATCATGGCTGCAGGCGGTTTTGTGGTCCAGCACGAAAGGATTTCAGCAGACAGGAAAAATCTTTATCATCCAGATGGATTACACCTGTCAGAAGAAGGGTTGTTAATCATCCTGGCTGACCTCAAAAGGACCTTTGTTATCCATATTTAGTATTGTGGCGGAAAGAGGTCGTCTTTGCTCTTGTGGCCGAAGGTCGTGGCCATAAATATCTGAAGGCAGAGTATGTAGGGGTGACAGTGGGGCTAATGGGCAGGGGGAGGTCCCCAGGTCATAACCTGGGGGTACCAGGCCCCCGTGGGACTGCTGGCTGAAGATCCTTTAGGACATTTGCGCCTTCTAGACGGAATGGGGTGGTGCCTCATTTGGAGCTTCCCCTTCACCCTTATAATTCTAATAACACCTGGCCTCGACCTCTAGTCTGGAGTCGACATTTTGCTAGGCCTCGAATGCTGCCACCAGTTAATATTTATAGTTATGACTTCAGTTGAAGTTGGGTTTATTTAAAAGTTAAATAAACGTTACCATGATATGGTCTTATACCAAGCTCTCTGTGTCTGTGTCTATATTCTAAAGTTTAAGATTCTAAGGTTATGTTATTTGGCTTAAGGGGTGTAACTAGCAGGTAGGGCATCAGTCCTGATGGGATTGTAAGGTAGCAAGGTCTCCTGGAATGTAATGAAGGGCCTGTGCAATCTATAGGTAGTGAAAATCCCTGGTTATGTGTGTGATGGGAACATTGTTGCAAAATGAGGGGAGGTCTCTGACTTATCAGTTATAAGGCTAGGTCTAGAAGGATCCGGCCTCTTCTTCCTGGGATTTTCAGCAAAGAAAGTTTCCCCACCCCTCCCTCCCTATGGAAAATGTTTGTTTTCAAAGTTGCCGTCATTCAGGCATATGGCTTCCACAGTGGTTGCTGTTCCTTTAGGCTAAAGGCAGGGATAGGGTTAGTGGGCCTAATCGTTGTAAGACCTTAACGTTAAATTTAGACGCTTCCTGGAAAAAATTGCTGCAGTTCTTTTTCTCTCCAGTGCCTTATAGGTCAAAGCGGTCATATATATATATATATATATATATATATATATATATCCTAAAGGTGGGAGGTCATGGCCATAAATATCTGAGGGCAGAGTCTGTAAGGGTGACAGTCAGGCTAATGGGCAGGACTGCTGGCTGAAGATCCTTTAGGACATTTGCACCTCCTAGATGGAATGGGACGGAGCCTCGTTTGGCACTCCCCCTTCACCCTTATAATTCCAAAACCCATGGCCGTGACTTTAGTCATATGGAGTCTACACTTTGCTAGGCCTCGAATGCCGCCACCAGTTAATAGTTATAGTTATGACATTTGAAGTCGGGTTTTTTAAAAGTTAAACGTGACCATGATATGGTCTTATACCCAGCTCTCTGTGTCTGTGTCTTTATTCTAAAGTTTAAGATTCTAAGGTTATTTCTCCAACATTGGTGTGTCCGGTCCACGGCGTCATCCATAACTTGTGGGAATATTCTCTTCCCCAACAGGAAATGGCAAAGAGCACAGCAAAAGCTGTCCATATAGTCCCTCCTAGGCTCCGCCCACCCCAGTCATTCTCTTTGCCGCTGAACAAGCAGCATCTCCACGGAGATGGTGAAGAGTATGTGGTGTTTATTTGTAGTTTTTTATTCTACTATCAAGAGTTTGTTATTTTAAAATAGTGCTGTTATGTACTATTTACTCTGAAACAGAAAAAGATGAAGAGTTCTGTTTGTGAGAGGAATATGATTTTAGCAGCAGTAACTAAAATCGTTTGCTGTTTCCACATAGGACTGTTGAGATGAGATAACTTCAGTTGGGGGAAACAGTTGGCAGACTTTTCTGCTTAAGGTATGACTAGCCATATTTCTAACAAGACTGTGTAATGCTGGAAGGCTGTCATTTTCCCCATCATGGGGACCGGTAAGCCATTTTCTTAGTCTCAAACAGAATAAAGGGCTTAATATGGGCTATAAAACTGGTAGACACTTTTATGGGCTAGATTGATTGCTTTATTTGGGCATTTTATACAGATTGATGTTGAAATTCACACTTTATAACTTTGGGGAACGTTTTTTTGCGTCAGGCACTGTTTTAGACACCTTCCCAGTCAGGAAGGGCCTTCTATGTAGTAGGCAGAGCCTCATTTTCGCGCCATTACTGCGCAGTTACTTTTGAGAGCAGGACATGCAGCTGCATGTGTGTGGGTCTGGAAGTAGTTGAAAAGGTTCCTAGAAGGCTTCATTTGGTATCGTATACCCCCCTGGGTTTGGTAAAGTCGCAGCAAAGGCTGTAGCTGCGACTGTAGAGGGGTTAAAACTGTAAACGGCTCCGTTTTCCTCATTTTAAGGGTTAAAGGTCTGAAATTTGGGGTGCAATGCTTTGAATGCTTTAAGACACTGTGGTGAAAATTTGGTTAAAATTGAACAATTCCTTCATAGTTTTTCACATATTCAGTAAAAAAGTGTGCCCTGTTTAAAATTTAAAGAGACAGTAACGGTTTTGTTTTAAAACGGTTTTTGTATTTTATTGACAAGTTTAAGCCTGTTTAACATGTCTGTGCCTTCAGATAAACTATGTTCGGTATGTATGGAAGCCAATGTGTCTCCCCCTTCAAAATTGTGTGATAATTGTGCCATAGCGTCCAAACAAAGTAAGGACAGTACTGCCACAGATAGTAAAGTTGCCCAAGATGATTCATCAGATGAAGGGAGTAGACATAGTTCTACATCATCTCCTTCTGTGTCTACACCAGTTTTGCCCACGCAGGAGACCCCTAGTACTTCTAGCGCGCCAATGCTTGTTACTATGCAACAATTGACGGCAGTAATGGATAACTCCATAGCAAATATTTTATCCAAAATGCCTGCATTTCAGAGAAAGCGCGATTGCTCTGTTTTAAACACTGTAGAGCAGGAGGGCGCTGATGATAATTGCTCTGTCATACCCTCACACCAATCTGAAGTGGCCATGAGGGAGGTTTTGTCAGATGGGGAAATTTCTGATTCAGGTAGAATTTCTCAACAGGCAGAACCTGATGTTGTGACATTTAAATTTAAATTAGAGCATCTCCGCGCACTGCTTAAGGAGGTGCTATCTACTCTGGATGATTGTGACAACCTGGTCATTCCACAAAAATTGTGCAAGATGGACAAGTTCCTAGAGGTTCCGTGCACCCCGACGCTTTTCCTATACCCAAGCGGGTGGCGGACATAGTGAATAAGGAGTGGGAGAAGCCCGGTATACCTTTTGTCCCCCCTCCTATATTTAAGAAATTATTTCCTATGGTCGACCCCAGAAAGGACTTATGGCAGACAGTCCCTAAGGTCGAGGGGGCAGTTTCTACACTAGCTAAGCGCACTACTATTCCTATCGAGGATAATTGTGGTTTCAAAGATCCTATGGATAAAAAATTGGAGGGTTTGCTTAAAAAGATTTTTGTACAGCAAGGTTACCTCCTGCAACCTATTTCGTGCATTATTCCTGTCACTACAGCAGCGTGGTTCTGGTTCGAGGAACTAGAAAAGTCGCTCAGTAGAGAACTCCGTATGAGGAGGTTATGGACAGAATTCACGCACTTAAGTTAGCTAATTCCTTTATTTTAGATGCCGCTTTGCAGTTAGCTAGATTAGCGGCGAAAAATTCAGGGTTTGCAATTGTGGCGCGCAGAGCGCTCTGGCTAAAGTCTTGGTCAGCGGATGTATCTTCCAAGACAAAATTGCTTAATATCCCTTTCAAGGGTAAAACCCTTTTTGGGCCAGAATTGAAAGAGATTATCTCAGACATCACTGGGGGTAAGGGCCACGCCCTCCCACAAGATAGGCCTTTCAAGGCCAAGAATAAGTCTAATTTTCGTTCCTTTCGCAACTTCAGGAACGGACCGGCCTCCAACTCTGCAGCCTCTAGACAAGAGGGTAATGCTTCGCAAACCAAACCAGCTTGGAAACCGATGCAAGGCTGGAACAAGGCTAAGCAGGCCAAGAAGCCTGCTGCTGCTACCAAAACAGCATGAAGGAGTAGCCCCCGATCCGGGACCGGATCTAGTAGGGGGCAGACTCTCTCTCTTCACTCAGGCTTGCGCAAGAGATGTTCAGGATCCCTGGGCACTAGAAATAGTTTCTCAGGGTTATCTTCTGGAATTCAAGGAATTACCCCCAAGGGGAAGGTTCCACATGTCTCACTTATCTTCAAACCAAATAAAGAGACAGGCATTCTTACATTGTGTAGAAGACCTGTTAAAAATGGGAGTGATACACCCAGTTCCAACTGTGGAACAAGGAATGGGGTTTTACTCAAATCTGTTTGTAGTTCCCAAAAAATAGGGAACTTTCAGACCAATTCTGGATTTAAAGATTCTAAACAAATTTCTCAGAGTGCCATCGTTCAAAATGGAAACTATTCGAACGATTTTACCCACAATCCAGGAGGGTCAATTTATGACTACCATGGATCTAAAGGATGCGTATCTACATATTCCTATCCACAAAGATCATCATCAGTTCCTAAGGTTCGCCTTTCTGGACAAACATTACCAGTTTGTGGCTCTCCCATTCGGGCTAGCCACTGCTCCAAGGATTTTCACAAAGGTACTCGGGTCCCTTCTAGCGGTTCTAAGACCAAGGGGCATTGCAGTGGCACCTTACTTGGATGACATTCTGATACAAGCGTCGTCTCTTTCAAAGGCAAAGGCTCACACAGACATCGTTCTGGCCTTTCTCAGATATCAAGGGTGGAAGGTGAACATAGAAAAGAGTTCCCTGTCTCCGTCGACAAGAGTTCCTTTCTTGGGGACAATAATAGATTCTTTAGAAATGAAGATTTTCCGGACAGATGTCAGAAAGTCAAAACTTCTAAACACTTGTCAAGTTCTTCACTCTGTTCCACGACCTTCCATAGCTCAGTGCATGGAAGTAGTAGGGTTGATGGTTGCAGCAATGGACATAGTTCCTTTTGCGCGAATTCATCTAAGACCATTACAACTGTGCATGCTGAAACAGTGGAATGGGGACTATACAGACTTGTCTCCAGTGATTCAAGTAGATCAGAAGACCAGAGACTCACTCCGTTGGTGGCTAACCCAGGATCACCTGTCCCAGGGAATGAGCTTCCGCAGACCAGAGTGGGTCATCGTCACGACCGACGCCAGTCTAGTGGGCTGGGGCGCGGTCTGGGACTCCCTGAAAGCTCAGGGTCTATGGTCTCGGGAAGAGTCTCTTCTCCCGATAAACATTCTGGAACTGAGAGCGATATTCAATACTCTCAGGGCTTGGCCTCAACTAGCAAAGGCCAGATTCATAAGATTCCAATCAGACAACATGACGACTGTTGCTTACATCAACCATCAGGGGGGAACAAGGAGTTCCCTGGCGATGAGAGAAGTGACCAAAATCATAAAATGGGCGGAGGATCACTCCTGCCACCTATCTGCGATCCACATCCCAGGAGTGGAAAACTGAGAGGCGGATTATCTGAGTCGTCAGACATTCCATCCGGGGGAGTGGGAACTCCACCCGGAGATATTTGCCCAGTTGACTCAATTATGGGGCATTCCAGACATGGATCTGAAGGCGTCTCGTCAGAACTTCAAGGTTCCTTGCTACGGGTCCAGATCCAGGGATCCCAAGGCGACTCTAGTGGATGCATTAGTAGCGCCTTGGGCCTTCAACCTAGCTTATGTGTTTCCACCGTTTCCTCTCATTCCCAGGCTGGTAGCCAGGATCAAACAGGAGAGGGCCTCGGTGATCTTGATAGCTCCTGCGTGGCCACGCAGGACTTGGTATGCAGACCTGGTGAATATGTCATCGGCTCCACCATGGAAGCTACCTTTGAGACAGGATCTTCTAGTACAGGGTCCATTCGAACATCCAAATCTAGTTTCCCTCCAGCTGACGGCTTGGAAATTGAATGCTTGATTTTATCTAAGCGAGGGTTTTCGGATTCTGTGATAGATACTCTGGTACAAGCCAGAAAACCTGTAACTAGAAAGATTTACCATAAAATATGGAAAAGATATATCTGTTGGTGTGAATCCAAGGGATTCTCATGGAGTAAGATCAAAATTGCTAGGATCCTTTCCTTTCTCCAAGAAGGTTTGGATATGGGATTATCAGTGAGTTCTCTAAAGGGACAGATTTCTGCTTTATCTGTCTTGTTATACAAACGACTGGCAGCCGTGCCAGATGTTCAAGCTTTTGTTCAGGCTTTGGTCAGGATCAAGCCTGTTTACAGACCTTTGACTCCTCCCTGGAGTCTGAATTTAGTTATTTCAGTTCTTCAAGGGGTTCCATTTGAACCTCTACATTCCATAGATATCAAGATGTTATCTTGGAAAGTTCTGTTTTTGGTTGCTATTTCTTCTGCTAGAAGAGTTTCTGAGTTATCTGCTCTGCAGTGTAATCCACCCTATCTGGTGTTCCATTCAGATAAGGTTGTTTTCCGTACTAAACCTGGTTTCCTTCCAAAGGTTGTTTCCAACAAGAATATTAACCAGGAAATAGTTGTGCCTTCTTTGTGTCCGAATCCAGTTTCAAAGAAGGAACGTCTGTTACACAATTTAGATGTAGTTCGTGCTTTAAAGTTCTATTTAGAAGCAATAAAGGATTTCAGACAAACGTCTTCTCTGTTTGTCGTTTATTCTGGCAAGAGGAGAGGTCAAAAAGCTACTGCTACCTCTCTATCCTTTTGGCTGAAAAGCATCATCCGATTGGCTTATGAGACTGCCGGACGGCAGCCTCCCGAATGCATCACAGCTCACTCTACTAGGGCTGTGGCTTCCACATGGGCCTTCAAGAACGAGGCTTCTGTTGATCAGATATGTAAGGCAGCGACTTGGTCTTCCCTACACACTTTTGCCAAATTCTACAAATTTTATACTTTTGCTTCTTCGGAGGCTATTTTTGGGAGAAAGGTTTTGCAAGCCGTGGTGCCTTCCGTTTAGGTAACCTGATTGGCTCCCTCCCTTCATCCGTGTCCTAAAGCTTTGGTATTGGTTCCCACAAGTTATGGATGACGCCGTGGACCGGACACACCAATGTTGGAGAAAACAGAATTTATGCTTACCTGATAAATTACTTTCTCCAACGGTGTGTCCGGTCCACGGCCCGCCCTGGTTTTTTAATAAGGTTGATGAATTTCTTTCTTTAACTACAGTCACCACGGCACCCTATGGTTTCTCCTGTTTTTCTCCTGTCCGTCGGTCGAATGACTGGGGTGGGCGGAGCCTAGGAGGGACTATATGGACAGCTTTTGCTGTGCTCTTTGCCATTTCCTGTTGGGGAAGAGAATATTCCCACAAGTTATGGATGACGCCGTGGACCGGACACACCGTTGGAGAAAGTAATTTATCAGGTAAGCATAAATTCTGTTTTTATTTAGGTTGGGGTGTAGGGCATCCGTCCTTAAGTAGGTGAACACAGATCAATGCATGAGGTGCCAGGAGCTTCAGCATGTAAAAACCTCAGCATGTAAAAGCTTTTAAAATATGGTAGAAATCAGTAGTAAAATTCAGACTATAACAATGTTGCAATGAAAAATATATTAGTTTGCAAGTAAAACCACATAATTGTTTTTTTTTTTTTTAAAGTGTATATATATATATATTATAATAAAAGATATATAAACCTAATTGGTATTGTCTGTTCCTCTGTCCCCTTCATTTCCTTTTTTGGCTGGGCTGTGATGTATAGAGCAGTCACATCCACTATTTACATAGGCTTTCTAAGGGCTTTAATGGGGCTGGACTCAAGATTGTCAAATGACACAAAGGTTAATTGGATATTTACTGAAATTGTCATTAAAAAAGAGTTAATCCAAGTGAAAGAAATTGAAGCATTACTAATTTAACCCTTTCGCAGACGGATTAAAAACAAAAAAAGGTACACATACTTTTTTAAAGAATAAAAATATGGCATTTGATTTGTTAAGGTTTACCATCACTTTAACATGTATGGATATTTAATAGTTTTTAATCATGATTCAGTATTTGCAATGTGTCAGTTGAGCACTATTAGGTTCTTTGTACACTTCACAAAATGTCAAGGCTGCTTTAACAGAATTATCTGTATTAATGCTTCCCTGTTACTGGTATGCTTGGTGTTAGTTTGGTAATGGACATTGTAGCAGTTCAAGCAAAGTTGGTGTATAGGTAGAATAAATGGAGGAGTCATTTTATCTAACTGCACTAAATTTTATATTCAGTAAGTGACAGCAAAGAGTAAATAAAAACATGCAGTAAAAATTCAGCAAGTTACCTTAATTCAATCAAGAAAACACAGTTGAAATGTAATCTACAGATGAAGTTATCATAAACAGTTATACAAATTCAGGACAGAAGATAGCATAAGTACTTGCGCAAAGCCAGGTCAATTCAGTGGATACATCAGCATAAATGGTTAAACAGAGCCAGGTCAATCACAGGAGATTATTATTATTATTATTATTATACTTTATTTATGAAGCGCCATCATATTCCGCAGCGCTGTCCATGGATACAGATCATTTAAATAAAACAATAGTATAAAACTTCTAAGACTAAGAGACAGGACAGAATTTACAAACACATACAGGAGGAATTAAGGGCCCTATTCCCGTGGGAACTTACAATCTAGAAGGGTAGGAGGTTGGGAAACATGAGGTGAGGACTGCAAGAGTGAGAAAGATGTTAATGCAGAGTTAGAGGAAGGAAATGTTGTTAGGTAAAAGGAATATTATTGAGTTGGGTGGTAGGCTTCTCTGAACAGAAAAGTCTTCAAAGAGCATTTAAAGGAAAAAAGATTTGGGCAAAGCCTGACAGCATGAGGGAGAGTGTTCCAGAGGGTAGGTGCTGCACGACAGAAGTCCTGTGGTCTAGAATGAGAGGAGGTGATAGTCGCAGAAGCAAGGAGCAGGGCATTGTTGGATCTTAGTGGGCTGGCTGGAGTATACTTGTTGATTAGAGAGGATAGGTAGAGGGGAGCGGAGTTGGTGAGTGCTTTGTATGCAAGGGTGAGAATTTTGAATTTAATTCTGCTGTGTATGGGGAGCCAATGAAGGGACTCACAGAGAGGTGCAGAAGATACAGAGCGGCGGGAAAGGTGGATCAGTCTGGCAGAAGCATTTAGGATGGATTGAAGAGGGGCGAGGCAGGAAAGAGGAAGGCCAGTAAGTAGGTTATTGCAGTAGTCAAGTCGGAAAATAACAAGGGAGTGGATTATTTGCTTTGTGGTGTTAGCGCACAGAAAAGGTTGAATCTTTGAAATGTTGCGTAGATAGTTGCGGCAGGATGTAGAAAGCGATTGGATATGGGGGGGTGAAGGATAGATTTGAGTCAAGTGTAACTCTGAGGCAGCGGACTTGGGGCGATGGGGAAATGGTGATGCCGTCAACAGGGATAGAGAAGTCACAGGTCGGCGTAGAGCTTGAGGGGGGATAAGAAGGAGCTCAGTCTTGGACATGTTAATCTTTAGGTGGTGAGAGGCCATCAAGGAAGAAATACCAGATAAGCAGTTGCTGACATGAGAAAGGACAGAGGGAGAGAGAGCAGGGGTGGAGAGGTAGATCTGGGTGTTATCAGCATAGAGGTGATTTCTGTTAAACAGAGCCAGGTCGTCAATCACAAGAGATATTAGCCTAATCGGTTAAATAGAGACAGGTCAATAACAGGAGATATCATAAACTATTAAACAGAGCCAGGTCAATCACATGAGATATCATAAATAAAAAGAGAGAAGCGCTCAACCTGGGAATGAAAAATAGCATAATAGCTGCAGTGCAGTCCAGCCCCGAAATACCATGCAATCCCTCTCTGAACGAGAGAAATGGCAAAACCCCAGACGTACGTTTCGGCCTATTGTGGGCCTCGTTAGTGAGGTGCAGCCATATCCCTCTAGGCACACTGAGCAACGGGTCCATGTCTGGATTCCTGCATCACACTTAGGGAGACTTCCCCAAGTGTCATAATTTGCATAAATAAAAAGAGAGAAGCGCTCAACCTGGGAACAAACAATAGCATAATAGCTTGTTCTATGGCTAGTTACCACCCTAGAAGCAGCCTCTTTTTGCTCAATATGTGCCTTTCACAGAAAAGAACTTTCCTGTAGCATATCAGTCTGTCTTTACAGTGCAGTCCGGCCCCGAAATACCAGGCAATTCCTCTCTGATCCGATCAAGTACGATTGGGTTGATTGACACCCCCCTGCTGGCGGCCCATTGGCCGCGAGTCTGCAGGGGGCGGCGTTGCACCAACAGCTCTTGTGAACTGCTGATGCAATGCTGAATACTATTCAGCGAGGTCCGACAGACCTTGATAAATAGAGGCCTAATAGTGAAATTTCATTTCTAGTCAATGGGGCCTATCTATCAAGCTCTAAATGGAGCTTGATGCCCCGTGTTTCTGGCGCCTGCAGGCTCACAAGAAACAGCAGTTATGAAGCAGCGGTCACAAAGACTGCTGCTCCATAACCCTGTCCGCCTGCTCTGAGCAGGCGGACAGACATCGCCGGAATTCAACCAGATCGAGTTGATTGACACCCCCATGCTGGTTGCCCATTGGCCGCAAGTCTGCAGGGGGTAATGCTCTTTCTTTGCTTCACTGTTTCCTGAATGTACTGTGAGGAACAGGAGCCAGGGGGAATCAATGTTGCATAGGTCAGGGTGGAGAAAGGAGCTTGCTGTCTCCCAGTGTGACAAAGCACTCATCCATCATATTACTTTCTGTTAAAGTGCTCAGCTGGAAAGGATCCAAGGAGCTGCTGAAAAAGAGCATTCAGTACTCAAATGTGTAGGAGCCGTGTGAGGTGCACCAGCATACTGAACATTTATGTAGATTGCTTAGGTTCAACCCCAGAGCAAGCAGTTGGTGTTTTCCAGCATCTGGAGTGATATCAACTGTTTTAGTAAGTTAAACAAGACTAACTGTACCCAGAGTAAGAAGCCCGTGTTTCCCAGCCTCTCGATATGCAAGCCATATAGGCAGCATATTTTACAATGGCAGAAGGATACTTCCATTTACCCCCTTCGCCCCCTGCTGGACTAATCATTTAAAAAAAAAAAATGAAATAAATTGCAATATGTGAAACTAGACCTGAGCAGTACTGATAAGTAAATAAATATATAAATTCCTCTACTGTGGATTAATTTAATATATTTACTAATTAATTACATTTTGTTTTTTAATTTATTTATATATATTTTTAAAGTACATAAATATTTAATGTGATGCACGGCATCGCATAGTAAAAATATGTGGCGGACCTAATGTCTACAGGGCCCCGGTGCAAGAATTTATTTTTGGCCCCCCTAAAAGCATCTCACCAGTTTTGGGATATTCACTACATATTTATTGTTTAGACAGCCACTGTACAGCAAAATTACCACTTTCATGAATACCAAGGGAATGCCTAACATAACAAACTCCCCTAACCCATATACACAGTCACACACACTCTCCAGAGCATACACATATACATGTACACACAAACTCTCCAGAGCATACACATATACATGTACACACAAACTCTCCAGAGCATACACATATACATGTACACACAAACACTCTCCAGAGCATACACATATACATGTACACACAAACTCTCCAGAGCATACACATATACATGTACACACAAACTCTCCAGAGCATACACATATACATGTACACACAAACACTCTCCAGAACATACATATATACATCTACACACAAATACACACTCTCCAGAGCATACAAATATACATCTACACAAACACACACTCTCCAGTGCATACACATATACATGTACACACAAACCCACACTCTCTGAGCATACACATACAGTGGGGCAAAAAGGTATTTAGTCAGCCACCAATTGTGCAAGTTCTCCCACTTAAGAAGTTGATAGAGGCCTGTAATTTTCATCATAGGTATACCTCAACTATGAGAGACAAAATGTGGAAACAAATCCAGACAATCACATTGTCTGATTTGGAAAGAATTTATTTGCAAATTATGGTGGAAAATAAGTATTTGGTCAATATCAAAAGTTCATCTCAGTACTTTGTTATATATCCTTTGTTGGCAATGACAGAGGTCAAATGTTTTCTGTAAGTCTTCAGAAGGTTGTCAAACACTGTTGCTGCTATGTTGGCCCATTCCTGCATGTAGATCTCCTCTAGAGCAGTGATGTTTTGGGGCTGTCGCTGGGCAACACGGACTTTCAACTCCCTCCAAAGGTTTTCTATGGGGTTGAGATCTGGAGACTGGCTAGGCCACTTCAGGACCTTGAAATGCTTCTTACGAAGCCACTCCTTCGTTGCCCGGGATTGGGATCATTGTCATGCTGAAAGACCCATCCATGTTTCATCTTCAATGCTCTTGCTGATGGAAGGAGTTTTGCACTCAAAATCTCACGATACATGGCTCCATTCGTTCTTTCATGTACATGGATGGTCCTGTTCCCTTTGCAGAGAAACAGCCCCAGAGCATGATGTTGCCACCCTCATGCTTCACAGTAGGTATGGTGTTCTTTGGTTGCAACTCAGCATTCTCTCTCCTCCAAACACGACGAGTTGTGTTTCTACCAAACAGTTCTACTTTGGTTTCATCTGACCATATGACATTCTCCTAATCTTCTTCTGGATCATCCAAATGCTCTGTAGCATACTTCAGACGGGCCCGGACATGTACTGGCTTAAGCAGGGGGACACGTCTGGCCCTGCAGGATCTGAGTCCCTGGCGGCGTAGTGTGTTACTGATGGTAGCCTTTGTTACGTTGGTCCCACCTCTCTGCAGGTCATTCACTAGGTCCCCCCGTGTGGTTCTGGGATGTTTGCTCACCGTTCTTGTGATCATTTTGACCCCATGGGTTGAGATCTTGCGTGGAGCCCCAGATCGAGGGAGATTATCAGGGGTCTTGTATGTCTTCCATTTTCTAATTATTAGTCCCACAGTTGATTTCTTCATACAAAGCTTTTGCCTATTGCATATGGTGTCCTTCTACAGCTCTTTGGTCTTCACCATAGTGGAGTTTGGAGTGTGAATGTTTGAGGTTGTGGACAGGTGTCTTTTATACTGATAACAAGTTCAAACAGGTGCAATTAATACAGGTAATGAGTGGAGGACAGAGGAGCCTCTTAAAGAAGAAGATACAGGTCTGTGAGAGCCAGAAATCTTGCTTGTTTGTAGGTGACCAAATACTTATTTTCCACCATAATATGCAAATAAATTATTTCCAAATCAGACAATGTGATTGTCTGGAATTGTTTCCACATTTTGTCTCTCATAGTTGAGGTATACCTATGATGAAAATTACAGGCCTCTCTCATCTTCTTAAGTGGGAGAACTTGCACAATTGGTGGCTAACTAAATACTTTTTTGCCCCACTGTATATGTGTACACACAATCACACACTCTCTAAAGCATACACATATACATGTACACAAACACACACTCTCTGAGTATACAGATATACATGTACACACAAAACACACACACTCCAGAGCATACAGATATACATGTACACACAAACACACACTCTCTAAAGCATACACATATACATGTACACAAACACACACTCTCTGAGTATACAGATATACATGTACACACAAAACACACACACTCCAGAGCATACAGATATACATGTACACACAAACACACACTCTCCAGAGCATACAGATATACATGTACACACAAACACACACTCCAGAGCATACACATATACGTGTACAGACAAACACACACTCTCCAGAGCATACAGATATACATGAACAAACAAACACACACTCTCCAGAGCATGCAGATATACATTTACACACAAACACACACTCCAGAGCATACACGTATACATTTACACACAAACACACACTCCAGAGCATACACGTATACATTTACACACAAACACACACTCCAGAGCATACACGTATACATTTACACACAAACACACACTCCAGAGCATACACGTATACATTTACACACAAACACACACTCTGCAGAGCATACACATATACATAAATGCACACTCTCCAGAGCATACACATGTACACACACTCTCTAGAGCATACACATATACATAAACAGACACTCTCTAGAGCATACACATATACATGTACACAAAAACACACACACTCCAGAGCATACACATATACATGTACACACATACACACACTCTCCAGAGCATACACATATACATGTACACACAAACACACACACTCCAGAGCATACACGTATACATGTACACACAAACACACACACTCCAGAGAATACACATAAACAAACACTCTCCAGAGCATACACATATACATGTACACACAAACACACACACTCCAGAGCATACACGTATACATGTACACACAAACACACACTCTCCAGAGCATACACATATACATAAACACACACTCTACAGAACATACACATATACATGTACACACAAACACACACTCTCCAGAGCATACACATATACACACAAACACACACTTTCTAGAGCTTACACATATACATGTACACACAAACACACACTCTCCAGAGCATACACATATACATGTACACACAAACACACACACTTCAGAGCATACACATATACATGTACACACAAGCACTCTCCAGAGCATACACATGTACACACAAGCAAACACTCTCCAGAGCATACACATATAATGTACACATAAACACACACTCTCCAGAGCATAAACATATGCATGTACACACAAACACTCACTCTCCAGAGCATACACATATAATGTACACACAAACACACACTCCAGAGCATACACATATACATGTACACACAAACACACACTCTCCAGAGCATACACATATACATGTACACACAAAT
Organism: Bombina bombina; assembly: GCF_027579735.1. Classification (NCBI taxonomy): domain Eukaryota; kingdom Metazoa; phylum Chordata; class Amphibia; order Anura; family Bombinatoridae; genus Bombina; species Bombina bombina. The sequence goes on along the minus strand of NC_069504.1, from coordinate 160,166,776 downwards.
ACACACTGTCCAGAGCATACACATATACTGTACATCTACACACAAACACTCACTCTACAGAGAATACACATATACATGAACACACAAACACACACTCTACAGAGCATACACATATACATGTACACACAAACACACACTGTCCAGAGCATACACATATACATGTACACACAAACACACACTGTCCAGAGCATACACATATATACGTGTACACACAAACACACACTCTCCAGAGCATACACATTTAGGCATCTACTTATCAAGCCATCAACTTACTTGCATTCGACTGCACCAATACGCTCGCCTAAAATCGCCTAACATCGCTGCCGCGGACCTGAATACGTTCTCCAAAATTATCAAAAAAGCTGTCAAAAAGTCGCGCACCAAGTACAATGCGATGAGCAGCGGACTGTTGTTAACTAACAGTCATCGATCTCTGCTTTTTCTGTCACTAAACATCCACACTATACTATATTGTTTACCCCCCATACTGCCGCTGCCGGAGCCCACCACAACTCTAATAAATGTATTAACCCCTAAACCGCCGCCCTTTTAAGGGCAATGCCCATCCAAATGCCCTTTTCAGGGCAATGGGAAGCTTAGTTTTTTTTAGTTAGGATTTTATTTGGGGGGTTAGTTGTGTGGGTGGTGGGTTTTACTGTTAAGGGCTATTGGTAGTTTAGTTTAATTTAGGCTAGGTTTTTTTTTATTTTTGGGGGGCTTTTTTATTTTGATAGGGTTCTTAGATTAGGTGTAATTAGTTTAAAGATCTTGTAATTTGTTTCTTATTTTTTGTAATTTAGTGTTTGTTTTTTTGTGATTTAGCTAATTTAATTTAATTTATTTAATGGTATTTAATTTAGGGAATTGATTTAATTGTAGTGTAGTGTTAGGTGTTAGTGTAACTTAGGTTAGGTTTTACTTTACAGGTAAATTTGTATTTATTTTAGCTAGGTAGTTATTAAATAGTTAATAAATATTTAATAACTATTCTACCTAGTTAAAATAAATACAAACTTGCCTGTAAAATAAAAATAAACCCTAAGCTAGCTACAATGTAACTATCCTATATTATAAAAGACAAGAGTTTGTCTGAAGCCGTCATGCGCAGTTCAGACAAACTCTTGCCGCTGATCGCACGCGCACCCTCGCGCGCAGATGACCCCCCTTGCAGAAGCACCCTCGCACTCACTTAAACGCACGCGCACGCGCACGCGAACCCTAGCCGCCTATCACACCCTCGCACTCACTTAGCCGCACGCGCACCCACCCGACAGCAGCGCGAAACAGTTAGAGGAACGCTGCGGGGCAGCAGGATGTAAGGTGTGAAGGCAGTAGGCTGAAAGGTTGGCGCAGTGAGAGATGCACTGTTGGAGGTCAGCAGACTGAGTGGCTGGGGCAGTAAGGGGAGCACTAAGGGGGACAGTTAGAGGAACGCTGCGGGGCAGCAGGATGTAAGGTGTGAAGGCAGTAGGCTGAAAGGTTGGCGCAGTGAGAGCTGCACTGTTGGAGGTCAGCAGACTGAGTGGCTGGGGCAGTAAGGGGAGCACTAGGGGCAACAGGCAGAGAGGATGGGGTAGAAAGTGGTACACAGACAGTAGGTAAAGAGGTTGGGGCAAAAAGGGGGGCAGCATTATAAGAGGCTGGGAGTCAGTACTGCATGTCCAGAGGTGAGAGAGAGAGAGAGAGAGAGAGAGAGAGAGAGGGAGAGAGAGAGGGAGAGAGAGAGGGAGAGAGAGAGGGAGAGAGAGAGGGAGAGGAGAGAGAGGGAGAGAGAGAGGGAGAGAGAGAGGGAGAGAGAGAGGGAGAGAGGGAGGGAGAGAGAGAGAGGGAGAGAGAGAGGGAGAGAGAGAGGGAGAGAGAGAGGGAGAGAGAGAGAGAGAGAGAGAGAGAGAGAGAGGGAGAGAGAGAGGGAGAGAGAGAGGGAGGGAGAGAGAGAGAGAGGGAGAGAGAGAGGGAGAGAGAGAGGGAGAGAGAGAGAGAGAGAGAGGGAGAGAGAGGGAGAGAGAGAGGGAGGGAGAGAGAGAGGGAGAGAGAGAGGGAGAGAGAGAGGGAGAGAGAGAGGGAGAGAGAGAGAGGGAGAGGGAGAGAGAGAGGGAGAGAGAGAGGGAGAGAGAGAGGGAGAGAGAGAGGGAGAGAGAGAGAGAGAGAGAGGGGGAGAGGGAGAGGGAGACAGAGAGGGAGAGGGGGAGAGAGAGAGAGAGAGAGAGAGAGAGGGGGAGAGAGGGGGAGAGAGGGGGAGGGAGAGGGGGAGAGAGGGGGAGAGAGGGGGAGAGAGAGAGGGGGACAGAGAGGGGGACAGAGAGGGGGAGAGAGACAGACAGAGAGAGAGAGACAGAGAGAGAGAGAGAGAGAGAGAGAGAGAATTTAAATTAAATATAACACAACACGGCCCGTGTGAACGGGCTTTAGGACTAGTTAGTTATATTGTAGCTAGCTTAGGGTTAATTTCATAGGTAAGTATTTAGTTTTAAAAAGGAATAATTTAGTTAAAGGGCCACTGTAAGTAAATATTTTCTATGCCTGTTACTAACTAACTACCCCAAATACGCTTTTTATCAATAGCATTTCATTAACATATCTCTACCGTATATCAGAAATCTTGTCTGCAAATTTAATTGTTTTCCAAACCCACTCCGTGGGTATCCTTTGCTCTGTACCAATCCGTTTACAATACCTAGGTTTCAAAATGGCGCTTTAAACACAAAGCTATTGGTTTAAGTATTTTGAACATGCAGTGATGAAAATAGTGGGCAGGATAACGTGACATCATCGGCGAATAAAAGATATAACTTTTAGAACGTTATGAAACTTTGTTTTGGAGAAAATATAGGTCAGTAGGTTTTAATTAATGTTTATTAACTTTAATGTGTTAGTTGTTTAGCTTAAAAATTATAACAGAAAGTAATCTTTTAATGATAGTAATTTTATTAAGATTTATTTAAATTATATTTAAGTTAGGGGGTGTTAGGGTTAGACTTAGGTTTAGGGGTTAATAAATTTAGAATAGTGGCGGCGACATTGGGGGCGGCAGATTAGGGGTTAATAAATGTAGGTAGGTTGCGGCGACATTGGGGGAGGGAGATTAGGGGTTAATAAATATAATATAGGTGTTGGCGATGTTGGGGGCAGCAGATTAGGGGTTAATAAATATAATGTAGGTGGAGGCGATGTCTGGAGCGGCAGATTAGGGGTTAATAAGTATAATGTAGGTGTCAGCGATGTTGGGGTGGCAGATTAGGGGTTAATAAGTGTAAGATTAGGGGTGTTTAGACTCGGGGTTCATGATAGGGTGTTAGGTGTAAACGTAACATTAGTTTCTCAATAGGAATCAATGGGGCTGCATTACTGAGATTTACGCTGCTTTTTGGCAGGTGTTAGACTTTTTCTCAGCCGTCTCTCGCTATTGATGTCTATGGGGAAATCATGCACGAGCACGTATAAATAGCTCACTGCTCACTTAAGCAGCACTGGTATTGGAGTGTAGTGTGGAGCTCAATTTTGCTCTACGCTCACTTCTTGTCTTTTAACGCAGAGTTTGTAAAAACCTGTAATACCAGCGCTGCAGGAAAGTTAGCGGTGAGAAAAACCCACTCCGTGGGTATCCTTTGCTCTGTACCAATCCGTTTACAATACCTAGGTTTCAAAATGGCGCTTTAAACACAAAGCTATTGGTTTAAGTATTTTGAACATGCAGTGCTGAAAATAGTGGGCAGGATAACGTGACATCATCGGCGAATAAAAGATATAACTTTTAGAACGTTATGAAACTTTGTTTTGGAGAAAATATAGGTCAGTAGGTTTTAATTAATGTTTATTAACTTTAATGTGTTAGTTGTTTAGCTTAAAAATTATAACAGAAAGTAATCTTTTAATGATAGTAATTTTATTAAGATTTATTTAAATTATATTTAAGTTAGGGGGTGTTAGGGTTAGACTTAGGTTTAGGGGTTAATAAATTTAGAATAGTGGCGGCGACATTGGGGGCGGCAGATTAGGGGTTAATAAATGTAGGTAGGTTGCGGCGACATTGGGGGAGGGAGATTAGGGGTTAATAAATATAATATAGGTGTTGGCGATGTTGGGGGCAGCAGATTAGGGGTTAATAAATATAATGTAGGTGGAGGCGATGTCTGGAGCGGCAGATTAGGGGTTAATAAGTATAATGTAGGTGTCAGCGATGTTGGGGTGGCAGATTAGGGGTTAATAAGTGTAAGATTAGGGGTGTTTAGACTCGGGGTTCATGATAGGGTGTTAGGTGTAAACGTAACATTAGTTTCTCAATAGGAATCAATGGGGCTGCATTACTGAGATTTACGCTGCTTTTTGGCAGGTGTTAGACTTTTTCTCAGCCGTCTCTCGCTATTGATGTCTATGGGGAAATCATGCACGAGCACGTATAAACAGCTCACTGCTCACTTAAGCAGCGCTGGTATTGGAGTGTAGTGTGGAGCTCAATTTTGCTCTACGCTCACTTCTTGTCTTTTAACGCACAGTTTGTAAAAACCTGTAATACCAGCGCTGCAGGAAAGTTAGCAGTGAGAAAAAACTGCACATTAGCACCGCACAGCTCATAACGCAAAACTCGTAATCTGGCGGTAAGTATGTGTGCACTCTACACTATACCGAGTTCTGTCTGACCTGTAAGGGGGAATTCTGACATTTGGGGAGAACAAGATCAGCTATAAATCATCTAATCAATCAAGCTGATGCTTTTGGATGTGATTCTGATGTGAGGCTAGCTGGTTAAAGAGATTTAGAGCTGGGTAAAGAGATTTTGGGCAGCCAACAAGAGCAAAGCAAGTTAAAGACTGAGAGGAAGCATGGAGTTGCAGACAAATATGTTTACTGACTGCAACAGCAGAACTACTATGGGAAGCGGTAAAATCTGAGACAGAGAGAAACAATCTATAAAAATAAAACTTAACTTAATGTGTGAAGTATCAGCATGACACTATATATCAGCCACAGCAGCACATGTCACTTCTCTGCTAGGTATAATTTCCCTCTCACCCTGCACTAGACAATGCTGCATGGGGGAGGGGTGTGTGTGCACTCACTTATTCTTCCCACTCTTCCCCTAACAAACTTCAGTTAGTTGATCTGAGGGCCACAGCAGAAAGAGTAGGGCTAAGGGGACAAGCAGACTGGATGCTGTAGAGATACAGTGTGAGACGAGTCACAGAGCCTCAAGACTGAAGAGAGCAATGTCTGCAACTGCACAGATGTTCAAATCCTCACATTTCTGCCGCTCTTGCTTTCTGCTGCATGCGCCTACAGTCAGCCCTACCCTGAACAATCCCCAACACCAGAGCAGTTACCTGGTAACAGTGGTAACCCCAGTAGGACCTTTTCTGATGCAATGGGATTGGCTTTGTGCTGACTTAGGGCTTAGCATTCAGTGCTGCACAGTGCACACCTAGAACAGCACATGGCACTAGATTGGCATGTCACATAACACGGCACAGTCTGGCACAGTTTCTCACACCAATAAATATAAGTAGAGAACTTTTTACTGTGACAGTATTAGGACTGACTGTGTGTGCCCCCCATGTCACATGACATCAGCAGTCTGGCATGAACCAAACATTTTTTTTTATTTTTTTTTACTTTTTATTTTTACTTTTTGGTTTGTTTTTGGACTCTTGGGCCCCACAACAAAGACTGGGCCATGGGCAGCTGCCAATTTTGCCCTGTGTTAAAGACGGCCCTGGCTCTGTCTGCTCTGTCTTCTCTGAAGATAGGAGTTACATTAATAGAAACATTTAGCTTGGACTGAGGGAAGCACATTCTGTATAATTATGATAATGAAAGTTTAGCAGAATGCATTGACCATTTATAGTTATGTAACTGTGTAATGTGATTCTATATAGTGTATGTCAGAGATAGCAAAATGACAGCCCGTGGGATACATGTGGTGATGGTGCTCAGCACTAGTAGAACTAAGAATATGTGTAATTGTCTTTTTGGTCATAAGAAAAAGAGTTGAACTAAATATGGGAGCATCGGGGCTTCTAGTGGCTGGGCAAATACGGTGGCCAAAATTCAAAAGAGCCATCTGGAGAGGAAGGTAGCAGAGTGTATCCATCAGCCTAAAACTGTCTCTGTGTCACAGGATATTTTTAGGGAATATATTATTATTATTTGTGTGTTTCATCGCTATACATTTATATGTGATCCTTAAGGATTCTAAAATATTTGTCTGTGGCCCTCATGTGTGAAGAAGTTAACCATCACTGTTGTATATAAATTAAACACTTTGATGTTGTCCCTCTGTTCCCATGTGAAATGAATTCAAAGCCTTGTTGTTCACAAGTGTTATTCAGAATCCAGGTAAAGGATAAAGTGCCTATGGTGTGTGCCACATTAGGAGAGGATCCATCATTAAGTTTTCTTTAGGTGTGCTTAATCCATGGTTCCAGTGTCTGGAGCTTTCAGTTACTGCTTTACAGTAGTTTCCTCAGAAGGTCATAGAAACATAGAATTTAATGGTAGATAAGAACCAAAATAACCATCAAGTATACTCATAACATAGCCATAGCTAAAATTGAGGCATGTTGCTGTTTGCATAATCTGGTACAAAGCAATCAACTCTGCAGGAACCTACACTTCATGTTGATGATAAGGATAAGTTAGAAATTCCAGACCAGTAGAAGGTGATACTAAGGGTGCAGCCAAAGTATTAAAGGGACATTATACACTACATTTTTCTTTGTATAAATGTTTTTTAGACGATCCATTTATATAGCCTATACAGCCTTTTTTTTTAAATCTGTTAAGGTTAAACCAGGTGAGTAGTTCTTAGTTAATGTTTATTTAGGAGCACAATTTTTTGACAATACTACAGGGATTTTTGTTCTCCTTTTGTTGTGCTCTTCCTTACTACATTGTGGGCCAGATTACGAGTGGAGCACAATATTGCATTTATGCAAGCGCAATATTTGCGCTGGTATTACAGGTGCTGTGCAATGCGAACGTGACCTCACATTCACATTTACCGTAAGCCAAGTGCTCATGAGAACGCACTTCCATAGGATCCAACGGGAGCCTCGTTTTCAAGCTGGCAGCCACAAAGGTCTGACCTCTGGTTAATTGAGTTTAACACAAAGTGAAACCAAGAGCTAAGGGTAGCATTCACCAGCCACTGGCTAGTTATTTAACATGCGCCCGTAAACTGGCGAATGTGCCCCTTTATGGGTGTACGTTAAGATAGAGTTCCTCTCATAATCTAGCCCTGTGTGTATAAATATATAGAATTAGAGTCCAAAACAAAGAAGCGACACAGAAGCCCAAGCTTGATGCTAGTGTAATTTATTCGGCAATGCCAAATGTAAACAGGTAGAACATTCAAACAGACGCCTCTCACATGCGCTTCATCAGAGGTCTACACCTATCGTAGGCACGGTATGCACTGACGTAGGCTAGGTCCCGGAACCCACGAGGGGGACATCATGCCCACTGAGGCGGAGGACCTACACTGTCTACTTGGGACATTCCCTGCATGTGAGACCTGAGGGCTTTCTCGCCTGACAGGCTTCATTTGCCGAAGTTGTCCACCTTGTATGAGAAGGATATAGGGGGGGAACACTTAAGTATGGCTTACTGCAGGACCTGCAGCCGTAGAGGACTCTCTGTACTGACACAAGGGAATAAAATAATTACTTTACTTACCATCTGTACAAATGAAACTAAGCCTAATAACCAGAGACTAATATACTCCTACTCCCTCTGCATTGAAAACTTAGACTTTCTACTAAACGCACTTTTGTTCAGAAGGACCTTTTTTTGCATGGGATAACACTATTTTGAGTACTTCTCAATTAGTAAAATTACTTACTTGACTCTGAAGGCTGAATGAAAAATAGTCTCTTTTTATTGTTAAACTGTATATTTTTTCTTTGTTGTGACATGTATAAATATATATTTATATTAAGTTATTAATGCTTATAGATAGATATGTGTTAAAAATTTGGTTAATAAAAAATAATACCTTATGATGTATCTTGAAAATTAAACTAGAGGATAACTCCCCATAAATATACAGTTCACTATGCAATTTCAGTGTTGAATTCACTGAATAAATCAGTATTGCATATTTTAGATACATATAGAAATACACTGTAACATGTTTTTAATCCATCTAAGTCCATAAATTCTACCATGCAAAGAGTAGTAGGTGTAGATGGATATATTATAAAGGGCACTCTCCCATTTACTCTTCTAGTCACTCTCCTTGGGCGCGATCCGATATACGGCGTAGTTTGCGGCGCAAGCGAGGGAACCCGCGTCGCCCACAGTTTCAGCTCGCAACTCGAGCTATCCAATATACGGCGCCGTCAGATGCTAACGTGCCGTAAGTCGGATAAACCAGCGATGTCCAGAAATCTGCGTAAGTACAAATTTCTGGCGTCGCCAGTGACTTACGGCACGTTAGAAACTGCCGGCACCTACAAAACCTGACTAAAGTATGAAATCACCCGCACTGTCTAACACGCCTCCTAAACATAGCCCGACACGTCTAACCCTCTATCCGCTATCCCCCCTCACTATCCTAACAATACAAAATGTATAAACCCCTAAACCGCCGCTCCCGGACCCCGCCGCCACCTAATAAAGTTATTAACCCCTAAACCGCTGCTCCCGGACCCCGCCGCCACCTAATAAAGTTATTAACCTCTAAACCGCCGCTCCCGGACCCCGCCGCCAGCTATATTAAATCGATAACCCCTTAAAGTGAGCGCCTAACACCGCCACCATCTACCTTACCTACCCCCTAAAGTGAGCCCCTACCCCGTCGCCATCTATTTTAAAATTATTAACCCCTAATTTAATCCCCCTACCCCGCCGCCGTCTATATTAAATTATTTAACCTCTAAAATACTAAACTATCCCTACCACTAAACCTAAGTCTAACCCTACAAATAGCCCTGAAAAGGGCTTTTTGCGTGGCATTACCCCAACGTAAACTGCTCTTTTGCCAGCCCTTAAAAGGGCTTTTGGCAGGGCTTTGTCACAAAGTAATCAGCTCTTTTGCCTACAATCTAAATCCCCCTACACCGCTGCCACCTATAATAAATGTATTAACCCCTAATCTAATCCCCCTATACCGCCACCACCTATATTAAACACATTAACCCCTAATCTAATCCCCCTACACCGCCGCCAGCTATATTAACTATTTTAACCCTAATTATATTAGGGTTAATATAATTATTATATTATATATATTAACTATATTAACCCTAATTATATTAGGGTTAATATAGTTAATATCGTTATTATATTATATATATATATATTAAGTATAATAACCCTATCTAACTCTAACATCCGTAACTAAACTCTTATTAAAATAAATCTAATATTAATATTATTAATGAAAATATTCCTATTTAAATCTAAATACTTACCTATAAAATAAACCCTAAGATAGCTACAATGTAATTAATAATTACATTGTAGCTATTTTAGGGTTTATATTTATTTTACAGGTAACTTGGTATTTATTTTAACTAGGTACAATAGCTATTAAATAGTTAATAACTATTTAATAGCTACCTAGTTAAAATAATTACCAATTTACCTGTAAAATAAATCCTAATCCAAGTTACAAATACACCTACACTATCATTAAATTAAATAAACTACAAATATCTAAACTTAAATACAATTAAATAAACTAAACTAAATTACAAAAAAAACAAACACTAAATTACAAGATTTTTAAGCTAATTACACCTATTCTAAGCCCCCTAATAAAATAATAAAGCCCCCCAAAATAAAAAAAATTCCCTACCCTATTCTAAATTAAAAAAGTTCAAAGCTCTTTTAACTTACCAGCCCTTATAAGGGCCTTTTGCGGGGCATGCCCCAAAGAAAACTGCTCTTTTGCCTAAAAAAAAACACACAATACCACCCCCCAACATTACAACCCACCACCCACATACCCCTAATCTAACCCAAACCCCCCTTAAATAAACCTAACACTACCCCCCTGAAGATCTCCCTACCTTGTCTTCACCCAACCGGGCCGAACTCCTCATCCGATCCGGGCGATGTCTTTATCCAAGCGGCAAAGAAGAAGTCTTCATCCCGGCGATGTCTTTATCCAAGCGGCAAAGAAGAAGTCTTCATCCCGGCGATGTCTTTATCCAAGCGGCAGCAAAGTCTTCCATCCAGCAGCATCTTCCATCAAGCGGCATCTTCAATCTTCTTTCTTCGCTCCTCCGACACGGAGCATCCATCCCGGCCGATGACTGAACGACGAATGAGGTACCTTTAAATGACGTCATCCAAGATGGCGTCCGTAGAATTCCGATTGGCTGATAGGATTCTATCAGCCAATCGGAATTAAGGTAGAAAAATCTGATTGGCTGATTGAATCAGCCAATCAGATTCAAGTTCAATCCGATTGGCTGAACCAATCAGCCAATCAGATTGAGCTTGCATTCTATTGGCTGTTCCGATCAGCCAATAGAATGCAAGCTCAATCTGATTGGCTGATTCAATCAGCCAATCAGATTTTTCCTACCTTAATTCCGATTGGCTGATAGAATCCTATCAGCCAATCGGAATTCGACGGACGCCATCTTGGATGACGTCATTTAAAGGTACCTCATTCGTCGTTCAGTCGTCGGCCGGGATGGATGCTCTGGGTCGGAGGAGCGAAGAAAGAAGATTGAAGATGCCGCTTGATTGAAGATGCTGCTGGATGGAAGAAGACTTTGCTGCCGCTTGGATAAAGACATCGCCGGGATGAAGACTTCTTCTTTGCCGCTTGGATAAAGACATCACCCGGATCGGATGAGGAGTTCAGCCCGGTTGGGTGAATACAAGGTAGGGAGATCTTCAGGGGGGTAGTGTTAGGTTTTTTAAGGGGGGTTTGGGTGGGTTTAGAATAGGGGTATGTGGGTGGTGGGTTGTAATGTTGGGGGGGGTTGTGTTCTTTTTTTTTACAGGCAAAAGAGCTGTTAACTTGGGGTAAATACCCCGCAAAAAGCCCTTTTAAGGGCTGGTACAGAGCTGGGTATTTTATAATTTAGAATAGGGTAGGGAATTTTTTATTTTGGGGGGTTTTATTATTTTATTAGGGGGCATCCATCCCGGCCGACGACTGAACGACGAATGAGGTACCTTTAAATGACGTCATCCAAGATGGCGTCCGTCGAATTCCGATTGGCTGATAGGATTCTATCAGCCAATCGGAATTAAGGTAGAAAAATCTGATTGGCTGATTGAATCAGCCAATCAGATTCAAGTTCAATCCGATTGGCTGAACCAATCAGCCAATCAGATTGAGCTTGCATTCTATTGGCTGTTCCGATCAGCCAATAGAATGCAAGCTCAATCCGATTGGCTGATTCAATCAGCCAATCAGATTTTTCCTACCTTAATTCCGAAGAAAGAAGATTGAAGATGCCGCTTGGTGGGTTGTAATGTTGGGGGGGGGTTGTGTTCTTTTTTTTACAGGCAAAAGAGCTGTTAACTTGGGGTAAATACCCCGCAAAAAGCCCTTTTAAGGGCTGGTACAGAGCTGGGTATTTTATAATTTAGAATAGGGTAGGGAATTTTTTATTTTGGGGGGTTTTATTATTTTATTAGGGGGCTTAGAATAGGTGTAATTAGCTTAAAATTGCTGTAATCTTTTTTTTTGTAATTTAGTGGGGGTTTTTTTGTAATTTAGTTTAGTTTATTTAATTGTATTTTTAGATAGATATTTGTAGTTTATTTAATTTATTGATAGTGTAGGTGTATTTGTAACTTAGGTTAGGATTTATTTTACAGGTAATTGGGTAATTATTTTAACTAGGTAGCTATTAAATAGTTAATAACTATTTAATAGCTATTATACCTAGTTAAAATAATTAACAATTTACCTGTAAAATAAATATAAACCCTAACATAGCTACAATGTAATTATTAATTATATTGTAGCTATCTTAGGGTTTATTTTATAGGTAAGTATTTAGATTTAAATAGGAATATTTTAGTTTATAATATGAATTAGATTTATTTAATAAGAATTTAGTTAGGGGTGTTAGGGTTAGATAGAGTTAATATACTTAATATAAATACTATAGTAACTATATTAACTATATTAACCCTAATATAATTAGGGTTAATATAGTTAATATATATAATGTAATAACTATAGTAACTATAATATACTTAGGGTTAATATAGATAATATAGCTGGCGGCGGGGTAGGTAGATTAAATTAGGGGTTAATAATTTTAATATAGATGGCGGCGGTGTAATGGGCTTACATTAGGGGTTAATACTATTAATATAGGTGGCGGCGGTGTAGGGAGGGCAGGTTATAGGGCAAAAGAGCTGTTTACTTTGGGGCAAAGCCCTGCAAAAGGCCCTTTTAAGGGCTGGTAATAGAGATAATTATTTTAGGGTGATTAGATTAGGGGTTAATAATATTAATATAGCTGGCGGCGGTATAGGGGGATTAGATTAGGGGTTAATAATTTTTATATAGGTGGCGGCGGTGTAAGGGGTCAGATTAGGGGATAGATAAGGTAGATGGCGGCGGTGTAAGGGGTTCACATCAGGGGATAGATCAGGTAGATGCCGGCGGTTTTAGGAGTTCACATTAGGGAATAGATCAGGTAGATGGTGGAGGTTTTAGGGGCTCACAGTAGGGGGTTAGTTTATGTAGATGGCGGCGGGGTCCGGGAGCGGCGGTTTAGGGGTTAAATACTTTATTAGGGATTGCGGCGGGGGATCGCGGTTGACAGGTAGATAGACATTGCGCATGCGTTAGGTGTTAGATTTTATTTTGCAGGTAGTTTAGGTAGTTAAGGGGCTCCAATAGTCAGCGTAAGGCTTCTTACGGCTGCTTTTTGTGGCGAGGTGACAATGGAGTAAGATTTCTCCATTTTCGCCACGTAAGTCCTTACGCTGTATATTGGATACCAAACTGCGCTGGTTTGGTATACCTGCCTATGGCCCAAAAAACTATGGGCAACAGCAGAAATATACGGGCGTAACTTCTAGGTTACGCCGTATATAGGATACCAAACCAGCGCAAAATTCATTGTCGCCGGCATTTGCGGGCGACGCTGCATATCGGATCGGGCCCTTTGTCTTTATCCCTCTCACTATGGGTCCGGTGAACTAAAGGTCTCTGGCATGGCAAGATTATTTAAGACTGTTAACCACTACTTCTGTTTCCCTGGTGTAATTATCTAAATCTGTATTTTACCCTGAAAACAGAGTGTCTCGCTAAAGGGTTATACTATATTTCCTCATGTGAAGGAGATTTATACATTAATAAAATGCACAATGAAAATTGTAATTTTAAAAATCATAAACAATTAATAATTGAACCATTCTCACAAAAATACTCAGGAAAAAATGTATTATTAAGAGGCATCAAAAATCATAGCAACATTTTTCACTAAAAATTGTATTTTTTCAAAAACATAAAATTTGTATGTAAATTAAACAGGAATAAATATTCACAGCATAAATCGCAATTTATGTACACTGGATGTGCAAAAAACACGAAATTCTTACTTATAAGCGTAATTGTTTTTTTAAAAACTAATATGGGATGAACATGGGCGTCTATGAAATTGTCTCTTAAATCTAAGTGTAGTCATCTAAATATTTCCGCCCTACAGGTCTTTTTCTTGCAACTTATAAGGTTGCTAGCTTTTATCGAAATGATCAAAACACTAATTCATCTGAAAGGAAAAAACTATGCATACGAAAATAACAGCAAGGTATAGTCCACTGAAAACAGAGTCATTTGATTTGTATTAGGTGTAATATTAAAGTTTAAACATACAGTGGGCTCTTCCTGTGTACTTTGTCCTCCATTGCAAACTTTTAAATAGCAGGGAGCTCTAATTATTTCCATGGGAGGCAGCTTGCCACTTGCAGGGACAGCCCATTCTTTGATAATTGCACCAAGACTGTTCCTGCAAGGCAAAATGTGTTTTTTTATGTTTTTGTTTGTGAATTTATCCCTCTTGACCAAGTGAAGAACGGATTCTGGCACACATACTGACTGAATCACTTATACCAGCCCCAGTAGGACTCTGAAGGCAGACAGCAGACGTAGGTGGTCCCTGGGGATTCTTTGAAACAAGGTCTGTAATCCATATCTCAAAATTACCCCATTGGGAAGTCTGGCCCACTACCTGCCCACAATCATTCATTGTCCCAGTTTTAAGGGACTGTATGAGCCACACCTATGCCCTGCTCAGATAGCCCATGATCTGCCCATGGCCTCTCCCCTCCCATCATGGCCCCATAAAAAAAGACAGTAGGCCCCCTTTTGACTCCCACATCTCAAATTACCCTATGGTAATCAAGTGGTTGCACAATTAAGCGGCACTTAATATGATGTTCTGCTGGCTTTTACGATAAGCATAACTCTCACAATCATAGTACCTCTATAGTGTCATCTGAAAGTTTAAGACCAGCCCTGGCTTACAGACACAGGGATTGGGGCTGTAAAGCTCAGAGGAGCACACTCAGTATGTGAAAGAAGATGAAGGGGGATGAGTCCAAGAAATTTAGAGACACTGGGCATATCTCCCAATTCAGGAGTTGCCCTGATCATACCTGGACTGGCAGCAACTATATTGGGAGGTCTGAGAAGAGCCCACAAAAACATCAAAAAGGCACCAGAAACCATAGTAAACCCTGATATACTGTGCACTTAAATCATGGTATTTTTAATTAAGTCAGTGGCTTTTTTTATTTAATTGTAACTAGTTTAATTCCAACTGATTGCAATTCAGTCCAAAATTCAAATGTGCAAAAAGGGGCAAGACCCATCTGCAGCAAGTATTACATTATTGCTTGTTAGATTTGCACAGGATATCTTTACAATTAAAGTCAACTCTTGAATACTATATGGATAATGTAACTTAAAGGGACACTCAAGTCAAAATAAACTTTCATGATTCAGATAGAGCATGTGGTTCCAAGACACTTTCCAATTTACTTTCATTATCAAATTTTGCAGTCTTTTTAAATACACACTTACTGGGGCACCTGCTCCTACTGAGTATGTTCACAAGATCACAGGGTATACATAAACTAGTCTGTGATTGGCTGATATCTGTCACTTGATACTCTGGGCCGAAAAATAGGAGAAAAAATAAAATTGCCATTAAAAAATCTACTGCTTATTTGAATTTCAGAGTAAGTGTTATTACATTGTATTATGCAATTCTATTGTATTGAGTGGTCCTTTAACAATTACGTTTAGGGTTTAGAAGAAAAACAAAAGTAATCTAAAATCCTGATGTTCCTTTGCAAATATAAAAATGCAGTCAATTATTTTCGCTAACAACAACAACAACAACAACTTTAGTAGTAATACAACAAGATTTGAAGACAAATTATGTTTTTATTTCCAGCAATTGCAAAATCCCAGTATGCGGTAAGACAATAAATGTTACTTTAGATCACTGTAAATTGAATTGACTGTAAAAAGCTTACAGTGATATTATAAAATAAATTAGAAGATTTTATTCAGACTCGAATCAGCCAGCAGGATATGCAATATAATCAAATGAAAGTAATTAAGTCTTTAAGTGAAATTAAATTTTAAATTTTAGAATAATAGAGAAAGATATTACTTTGTCGCTTAATTCATTCAGAGTTAGTTACTTTAATTAGTTTAGTTATCTGTTTGTAATAAGTGGAATGAATGAGAATACAATGACATTAAAATTATGAATTGTGTTTCACTACTGATATAGAGAAAAGCCAGATAAATATAATTATTCTGTAATGCTGAAAAATGTATAATGGTTCAATAAAGTTTCATGATAAAATAATCCAGTCAGAGATATAATGAATACATAATTTATGATAGATTTTACATGTCCACGCCTGCTGCTACAGCAGTATCTATAATATATTACAATGATTATTAGTCACAGAAGCAAAAAACGGGAAAACAGTAGCTATCTTAAATCTTAAATGAGTGCAAAGTAAAACTAAACTTTTAGTACTTGCAATAGAAATTTTTATTTTTGTCTTCAGTGAATTTAGGTCTCATATTCTACGGCTTTCCAATATATTAAAGGGATATTCAAATGCAAAAATAAATCCTCTAATTCAGTAGATCTAATTCTGTAGAGCATATATTAGTGTATGTGTTTAATCAACACATAATAGGTTAAAGAGACATGAAACCTAAATTTCTCTTGTAAGGTGTATCCAGTCCACGGATCATCCATTACTTGTGGGATATTCTCCTTCCCAACAGGAAGCTGCAAGAGGATCACCCACAGCAGAGCTGTCTATATAGCTCCTCCCCTAACTGCCACTATCAGTCATTCTCTTGCAGCTCTCAACACGATAGAAAGTAGCTAGAGAGATGTGGTGAATTTATGTAGTTTATCTTCAATCAAAAGTTTATTATTTTCAAATGGTACCGGAGTTGTACTGTTTTAGCCTCAGGCAGAAAGTTGAAGAAGAGTCTGCCTGTGGTTTTTGATGATCTTAGCAGGTTGTAACTAAGATCCATTGCTGTTCTCACACATAACTGAAGAGATGAGGTAACTTCAGCTGGGGGAATGGAGTGCAGGGTCTCCTGCTATGAGGTATGTGCAGTTTAAATTTTTCTAGAGAAATGAATATGCTAGAAAATGCTGTTAATACCGGATTTATTTAAGGTAAGCCTGATTACAGTGATTTAATAATGACTAGTATCATGCTTTCTGTAAAAGGTAATATTCTTATTACTTTCTCACATTACTGAAAATAAGAAAACGTTTGCTGGAAGTGTTTAAACGTTTTTTTCTACATATTGGTGATAAAACTTTATTGGGGCCCAGTTTCTTCCACATGGCCGGCTAGATTTTGCCTAGGGATAGTTTTTTATGGCCCTCTCACTGTGAGTACAGGTTGGGAGGGGCCTAATTTCAGGCCTAAATCGTGCAGTAGTTTTTGCAGCTTGAGACTTCCAGCTTCCCTGAAGGAGTCCCCTGAACACTTAGGGCCTCTACAAAGGGTTTTTGTGCCTTCAAAAGTCATTGTATGTGCAGGTAGGGCCACAGCAGAGCTGTGGCAGTTTGTTGTGACTGTTAAAAAACGTTTATATGGTTTTTTTTCTGGTTTTGAAACTAAGGGGTTAATCATCCATTTGCAAGTGGGTGCAATGCTCTGTTAGTCTATTATACACACTGTAAAAATTTCGTAAGATTTACTGCTTTTTATCACTGTTTTTCAATTTCTGACAAAATTTGTTTCTCTTAAAGGCACAGTACCGTTTTTATTTTTTGCTTGTTTACATTTATCAAAGTGTTTTCCAAGCTTGCTGGTCTCATTGCTAGTCTGTTTAAACATGTATGACATAGAGAAAACTCCTTGTTCATTATGTTTAGAAGCCATTGTGGAACCCCCTCTTAGAATGTGTACCAAATGTACTGATTTTACTTTAAGTTATAAAGATCATATTCTGTCTTTAAAAGATTTATCACCAAAGGAAATTGACAAGGGGGAAGTTATGCCGACTAACTCACCCCACGTGTCAGAACCTTTGACTCCCGCTCAAGGGACTCCCGCTCAAGTGGGGGGCAGACTTTCTCTCTTCGCTCAGGCTTGGGCAAGAGATGTCCAGGATCCCTGGGCATTGGAAATTGTGTCCCAAGGATATCTTCTGGACTTCAAAGCTTCTTCCCCAAAAGGAAGATTTCACCTCTCACAATTATCTGCAGACCAGATAAAGAGAGAGGCATTCTTACATTGTGTTCAAGACCTCCTAGTTATGGGAGTGATCCACCCAGTTCCAAAGGAGGAACAGGGGCAAGGCTTCTATTCAAATCTCTTTGTGGTTCCCAAGAAAGAAGGAACCTTCAGACCAATCTTAGATCTCAAGATCCTAAACAAATTTCTCAGAGTCCCATCTTTCAAGATGGAGACTATTCAAACCATCCTACCTATGATCCAGGAGGGTCAATACATGACTACCGTGGACTTAAAGGATGCTTATCTTCACATTCTGATACACAAAGATCATTATCAGTTTCTCAGGTTCGCCTTCCTAGACAGGCATTACCAGTTTGTGGCTCTTCCCTTTGGGTTAGCTATGGCACCAAGAATCTTTACGAAGGTTCTGGGGTCACTTCTGGCGGTCCTAAGGCCGAGGGGCATAGCAGTAGCCCCTTACTTAGACGACATTCTGATACAGGCTTCGAATTTCCAAATTGCCAAGTCCCATACGGACATTGTTCTGGCATTCCTGAGGTCTCGTGGGTGGAAAGTGAACGAAAAGAGTTCTCTATCCCCTCTCACAAGAGTTTCTTTCCTGTAGAAATGAGGATTTACCTGACAGAGGACAGGTTGTCAAAACTTCTAAATTCCTGCCGTGTTCTTTATAATACTTCTCGCCCTTCGGTGGCTCAGTGTATGGAAGTAGCGGCAATGGTAATGGTAGCGGCAATGGACATAGTTCCGTTTGCCCGCCTACATCTCAGACCGCTGCAACTCTGCAGGCTCCGTCAGTGGAATGGGGATTACACAGATTTGTCCCCTCTACTAAATCTGGATCAAGAGACCAGGAATTCTCTTCTCTGGTGGCTATCTCGGGTCCATCTGTCCAAAGGTATGACCTTCCGCAGGCCAGATTGGACAATAGTAACAACAGATGCCAGACTTCTGGGCTGGGGTGCAGTCTGGAACTCTCTGAAGGCTCAGGGGTCATGGACTCAGGAGGAGGCACTCCTTCCAATAAACATTCTGGAACTAAGAGTGATATTCAATGCTCTTCAGGCTTGGCCTCAGCTAGCGGCAGTGAGGTTCATCAGATTTCAGTCGGACAATATCACGACTGTAGCTTACATCAACCATCAAGGGGGAACAAGGAGTTCCCTAGCGATGTTGGAGGCTTTAAAGATAATTCAATGGGCAGAGATTCACTCTTGCCATCTATCAGCTATCCATATCCCAGGAGTAGAGAACTGTGAGGCAGATTTTCTAAGTCGTCAGACTTTTCATCCAGGGGAGTGGGAGCTCCATCCGGAGGTGTTTGCACAGTTGATTCAACATTGGGGCAAACCAGAACTGGATCTCATGGCGTCTTGCCAGAACGCCAAGCTTCCTTGTTATGGATCCAGGTCCAGGGATCCCAAGGCAGCGCTGATAGATGCTCTAGCAGCGCCTTGGTCCTTCAACCTGGCTTATGTGTTTCCACCGTTTCCTCTGATCCCTCGTCTGATTGCCAAAATCAAACAGGAGAGAGCATAAGTAATTTTGATAGCACCTGCGTGGCCACGCAGGACTTGGTATGCATATCTGGTGGACATGTCATCCTTTTCACCATGGACTCTGCCTCTGAGGCAGGACCTTCTACTTCAGGGTCCTTTCAACCATCCAAATCTAATTTCTCTGCGGCTGAATGCTTCGAGATTGAACGCTTGATTTTATCAAAGCGTGGTTCCTCCGAGTCGGTCATTGATACCTAAATACAGGTGCGAAAGCCTGTCACCAGGAAAATCTATCATAAGATATGGTGTAAATATCTTCATTGGTGTGAATCCAAGGGTTACTCATGGAGTAAGGTCAGGATTCCTAGGATATTATCTTTTCTCCAAGAAGGATTGGAGAAGGGGTTGTCAGCTAGTTCCTTAAAATGACAGATTTCTGCTCTGTCTATTCTTTTGCACAAACGTCTGGCTGAGGTTCCAGACGTGCAGGCGTTTTGTCAGGCTTTAGTCAGAATCAAGCCTGTGTTTAAACCTGTTGCTCCGCCTTGGAGTTTAAATTTAGTTCTTAAGGTTCTTCAAGGGGTTCCCTTTGAACTTTTGCATTCCATAGATATTAAGCTCTTATCCTGGAACGTTCTTTTTTTAGTAGCTATCTCCTCGGCTCGAAGAGTTTCAGAGTTATCTGCTTTACAATATGATTCCCCTTATCTCATTTTTCATGCAGGTAAGGTAGTGTTACATACCAAACCTGCGGCTAGATTTGGAGTTTTGTCGGTAACGACCCGAAAAACTAACGCCGGCTTTTTTCTGGCCGCACCATAAAAATAACTCTGGTATTGAGAGTCCACATAAAGGCTGCATTAGGCTCCAAAAAAGGAGCGTAGAGCATTTTTAACGCAGCTTCAACTCTCAATACCAGAGTTGCTTACGCAAGCGGCCAGCCTCAAAAACGTGCTCGTGCACGATTCCCTCATAGGAAACAATGGGGCTGTTTGAGCTGAAAAAAAAACCTAACACCTGCAAAAAAGCCGCGTTCAGCTCTTAACGCAGCCCCATTGTTTGCTATGGGGAAACACATCCTACGTCTGCACCTAACACTCTAACATGTACCCCGAGTCTAAACACCCCTAACCTTACACTTAATAACCCCTAATCTGCCGCCCCCGCTATCGCTGACACCTGCATTTTATTTTTAACCCCTAATCTGCCGCTCCGTAAACCGCCGCTACTTACATTATCCCTATGTACCCCTAATCTGCTGCCCCTAACACCGCCGACCCCTATATTATATTTATTAACCCCTAATCTGCCCCCCTCAACGTCGCCTCCACCTGCCTACACTTATTAACCCCTAATCTGCCGACCAGAGCTCACCGCTATTCTAATAAATGGATTAACCCCTAAAGCTAAGTCTAACCCTAACACTAACACCCCCCTAAATTAAATATAATTTTAATCTAACGAAATTAATTAACTCTTGTTAAATAAATTATTCCTATTTAAAGCTAAATACTTACCTGTAAAATAAACCCTAATATAGCTACAATATAAATTATAATTACATTGTAGCTATTTTAGGATTAATATTTATTTTACAGGCAACTTTGTAATTATTTTAACCAGGTACAATAGCTATTAAATAGTTAAGAACTATTTAATAGTTACCTAGTTAAAATAATTAAAAAATTACCTGTAAAATAAATCCTAACCTAAGTTACAATTAAACCTAACACTATACTATCATTAAATTAATTAAATAAAATACCTACAATTACCTACAATTAAACCTAACACTACACTATCAATACATTAATTAAATACAATATCTACAAATAACTACAATGAAATAAAGTAACTAAAGTACAAAAAATAAAAAAGAACTAAGTTACAAAAAATAAAAAAATATCTACAAACATAAGAAAAATATTACAACAATTTTAAACTAATTACACCTACTCTAAGCCCCCTAATAAAACAACAAAGCCCCCCAAAATAAAAAATGCCCTACCCTATTCTAAATTACTAAAGTTAAAAGCTCTTTTACCTTACCAGCCCTGAACAGGGCCCTTTGCGGGGCATGCCCCAAGAAGTTCAGCTCTTTTGCCTGTAAAAAAAAACATACAATACCCCCCCCAACATTACAACCCACCACCCACATACCCCTAATCTAACCCAAACCCCCCTTAAATAAACCTAACACTAAGCCCCTGAAGATCATCCTACCTTGTCTTCACCTCACCAGGTATCACCGATCCGTCCTGGCTCCAAAATCTTTATCCAACCCAAGCGGGGGTTGGCGATCCATCATCCGGTGGCTGAAGAGGTCCAGAAGAGGCTCCAAAGTCTTCATCCTATCCGGGAAGAAGAGGCGATCCGGACCGGCAACCATCTTGATCCAAGCGGCATCTTCTATCTTCATCCGATGACGACCGGCTCCATCCTGAAGACCTCCACCGCGGACCCATCTTCTTCCGGCGACGTCTAACTGAAGAATGACGGTTCCTTTAAGGGACGTCATCCAAGATGGCGTCCCTCGAATTCCGATTGGCTGATAGGATTCTATCAGCCAATCGGAATTAAGGTAGGAATATTCTGATTGGCTGATGGAATCAGCCAATCAGAATCAAGTTCAATCCGATTGGCTGATCCAATCAGCCAATCAGATTGAGCTTGCATTCTATTGGCTGTTCCGATCAGCCAATAGAATGCGAGCTCAATCTGATTGGCTGATTGGATCAGCCAATCGGATTGAACTTGATTCTGATTGGCTGATTCCATCAGCCAATCAGAATATTCCTACCTTAATTCCGATTGGCTGATAGAATCGTATCAGCCTATCGGAATTCGAGGGACCCCATCTTGGATGACGTCCCTTAAAGGAACCGTCATTCTTCAGTTGGACGTCACCGGAAGAAGATGGGTCCGCGGTGGAGGTCTTCAGGATTGAGCCGGTCGTCATCGGATGAAGATAGAAGATGCCGCTTGGATCAAGATGGTTGCCGGTCCGGATCGCCTCTTCTTCCCGGATAGGATGAAGACTTTGGAGCCTCTTCTGGACCTCTTCAGCCACCGGATGATGGATCGCCAACCCCCGCTTGGGTTGGATGAAGATTTTGGAGCCAGGACGGATCGGTGATACCTGGTGAGGTGAAGACAAGGTAGGATGATCTTCAGGGGCTTAGTGTTAGGTTTATTTAAGGGGGGTTTGGGTTAGATTAGGGGTATGTGGGTGGTGGGTTGTAATGTTGGGGGGGGGGTATTGTATGTTTTTTTTTACAGGCAAAAGAGCTGAACTTCTTGGGGCATGCCCCGCAAAGGGCCCTGTTCAGGGCTGGTAAGGTAAAAGAGCTTTTAACTTTAGTAATTTAGAATAGGGTAGGACATTTTTTATTTTGGGGGGCTTTGTTGTTTTATTAGGGGGCTTAGAGTAGGTGTAATTAGTTTAAAATTGTTGTAATATTTTTCTTATGTTTGTAAATATTTTTTTATTTTTTTGTAACTTAGTTCTTTTTTATTTTTTGTACTTTAGCTAGTTTATTTAATTGTATTTATTTGTAGGAATTGTATTTAATTAATTTATTGATAGTGTAGTGTTAGGTTAATTGTAGGTAATTGTAGGTAGTTTATTTAATTAATTTATTGATAGTGTAGTGTTAGGTTTAATTGTAACTTAGGTTAGTATTTATTTTACAGGTAATTTTGTAATTATTTTAACTTTTTTAGCTATTAAATAGTTCTTAACTATTTAATAGCTATTGTACCTGGTTAAAATAAATACAAAGTTACCTGTAAAATAAATATTAATCCTAAAATAGCTATAATATAATTATAATTTATATTGTAGCTATATTAGGATTTATTTTACAGGTAAGTATTTAGCTTTAAATAGGAATAATTTATTTAATAAGAGTTAATTATTTTTGTTAGATTTAAATTATATTTAACTTAGGGGGGTGTTAGTGTTAGGGTTAGACTTAGCTTTAGGGGTTAATACATTTATTAGAGTAGCGGTGAGCTCCAGTCGGTAGATTAGGGGTTAATAATTGAAGTTAGGTGTCGGCGATGTTAGGGAGGGCAGATTAGGGGTTAATACTATTTATTATAGGGTTAGTGAGGCGGATTAGGGGTTAATAACTTTATTATAGTAGCGCTCAGGTCCGCTCGGCAGATTAGGGGTTAATAAGTGTAGGCAGATGGAGGCGACGTTGAGGGGGGCAGATTAGGGGTTAATAAATATAATACAGGGGTCGGCGGTGTTAGGGGGAGCAGATTAGGGGTACATAAGAATAACGTAGGTGGCGGTCGGCAGATTAGGGGTTAAAAAAATGTATTCAAGTGTCGGCGATGTGGGGGGACCTCGGTTTAGGGGTACATAGGTAGTTTGTGGGTGTTAGTGTACTTTAGAGTACAGTAGTTAAGAGCTTTATAAACCGGCGTTAGCCCAGAAAGCTCTTAACTACTGACTTTTTTCCTGCGGCTGGAGTTTTGTCGTTAGATGTCTAACGCTCACTTCAGAAACGACTCTAAATACCGGAGTTAGAAAAATCCCATTGAAAAGATAGGATACGCAATTGACGTAAGGGGATCTGCGGTATGGAAAAGTTGCGGCTGAAAAGTGAGCGTTAGACTCTATTTTGAGTGACTCCAAATACCGGCGGTAGCCTAAAACCAGCGTTAGGAACCTCTAACGCTGGTTTTCACGGCTAACGCCAAACTCCAAATCTAGGTCCTGGTTTTTTACCTAAGGTGGTATCTAATAAAAATATTAATCAGGAGATTGTTGTACCGTCACTGTGTCCTAATCCTTCTTCAAAGAAGGAACGTCTTTTACACAATCTTGACGTGGTTCGTGCTTCTTAAAGTTTTATTTACAAGCTACTAAAGATTTTCATCAAACATCTGCATTGTTTGTTGTCTACTCTGGACAGAGGAGAGGCCAAAAGGCTTCGAAAACCTCTCTTTCTTTTGGCTAAGGAGTATACTACGCTTAGCTTATGAGACTGCTGGCCAGCAGCCTCCTGAAAGGATTACAGCTCATTCTACTAGAGCGGTAGCTTCCACATGGGTTTTTAAAATTTTATACTTTTGCTTCTTCGGAGGCTATTTTTGGGAGAAAGGTCTTGCAGGCAGTGGTGCCTTCCGTTTAAGCGCCTGCCTTGTCCCTCCCTTCATCCGTGTCCTATAGCTTTGGTATTGGTATCCCACAAGTAATGGATGATCCGTGGACTGGATACACCTTACAAGAGAAAACATAATTTATGCTTACCTGATAAATTTATTTCTCTTGTGGTGTATCCAGTCCACGGCCCGCCCTGTCATTTTAAGGCAGGTGTTTTTTATTTTTAAACTACAGTCACCACTGCACCCTATAGTTTCTCCTTTCTCTTGCTTTTCTTCGGTCGAATGACTGGTAGTGGCAGTTAGGGGAGGAGCTATATAGAGAGCTCTGCTGTGGGTGATCCTCTTGCAGTTTCCTGTTGGGAAGGAGAATATCCCACAAGTAATGGATGATCCGTGGACTGGATACACCACAAGATAAATAAATTTATCAGGTAAGCATAAATTATGTATTTTTCTTTCATAATTTAGAAAGAGCATGCAATTTTAAAAAAACTGTCTAATTTACTTCTATTTTTTTAATTTGCTTCATTCTCTTGATATTCTTTGCTGAAAAGCATATCTAGATAGGCTTAGTAGCTGCTGCTTGGTGGCTGTACATAGATGCCTTGTGTGATTGGCTCACCCATGTGTATTGCTATTTCTTTAACAAAGGATATCTGAAGAATAAATCAAATTAGATAATAGAAGTAAATTGGAATATAGTTTAAAATTGCATTCTCTATCTGAATCATGAAAGTAAAATTTTGGGTTTAATGTCCTTTTAAACAAAGTTCAATTTGGGAACTGCAAGCGACGAATCTCCCGAGCAGGATACTGAACAGCCCTGCACCTTCTAATATGTTAAGATACCTAAATACATATATATTACATATATATTGCAACAGATAATCTGGTTTTCCTACACTCAAAACTATAAAAATATACTTTTCTCACCTTTTCAGTGGAATTTTTCTGAGGGTTTTCCTCAAACTTTCTAAATGTTTGATTTGAGCTATGCTTTTTATTAAATTAGGTGTATTGTGTTCATCAGCATATGAAATAAAAAATCTTCCTAAAGTGCTTTGCTTGTCCCTCAAAATATAATTAGGGTAAGATGAAGACACTAATAAATTGTAAGTAAAAACAGAAGTTATTTACAATAGTGAATGGATAGTAGAAATTATAAGAATATTCTACCAACAATAATAAAATGATTATAGTGAGAAATCATTGGGTAGCAAGTGTATGCTACAGCTGAAGAATGTGTTGTGTTTTTTATTTTTAATTATATTTGTGAATATTAGTTCAAACTTTTACATACATTTGTTTCACAAATTAATTTATCAAAACCTTTATGCTCACAAACTGAAATGAGACTAGTAATAGTAAAACAACAACAACCAATAAATATTCTATACAGCAATCTGGGACTAATATTTTAATACAAAATAATATAATTAATCAATGAATTGTTTTAGTTGGTGTATTTAGTGGACCTAGCATAAAACACTCCTGCGTTGGTGATCCCATAATTCCTAAGACTAAGGGGCCGAATTATCAAGCTCTGAATGGAGCTTGATCCCTGAAGGCTCTCCAGAAACAGAAGTTATGAAGCAGCGGTCTAAAGACGGCTACTCCATAACTTGTCCGCCTGCTCTGAGGCCGCGGACAGAAATCAACCTGATTGAATACGATCGGGTTGATTGACACCCCCTGCTAGTGGTCGATTGGCTGCGAGTGTGCAGGGGGCAGCATTGCACCAGCAGTTCGCAAGAACTGCAGGTGCAATGATAAATGCAGACAGCGTATGCTGTCTGCATTTATCAATGAGCAGCGGACATGATCTGCTATATCGGATCATGTCCGCTCACACCATAGTAAATAGGCCCCTAAATCTAGCACCTGGATGTTTATCTTAGTCATTTGGAAAATGATAAGATTGTATTCCAATTAAAGGGACACTCAAGTCAAAATAAACTTTTATGATTCAGCATGCAGTTTTAATAAGACCTACTGTCCACCCTGTCTGTCTATGGACTAACCGTTGAATTACCATGCCATCAAGTTTAAAGACTTAAGACATGGATGGAAAAACGGACCTTGGGACAGAAGCTCTGACTGCAGAGGAAGAGGCCAAGGAGGGCAACTTGACATCTGAACCAGATCTGCATACCAAATTATTTGCAAGCTGGGACAATCAGGATTACAGACAACTTCTATAGCCTAATTTTGGAAATCACTCTGGGATGAAGAATCAGAGGCGGAAACAGTTAAGCAGACAAAAAAAGATCAAGGAACTACTAGAGCATCCACTAACTTTGCTTGAGAATCACTGGGCATTGCAAGGTACCTGGGAAGTTTGTTGTTCAAATGAGAGGCCATCAGATCTATTTCTACGATACCCCAAAGATCCACAATCTGATTGAACACATTCTGGGGAGGAGACCCCTCCCCTTGATAAAGGGATTGACACCTGAGACAGTCTGCCTCACAGTTGTTCACTCCTGGAATATGAATTGCAGAGACTAGACAAGAATTGGCTTCTGCCCAGGAGAGAACCCGAGACACCTCTATTAGTGCAAGGGAACAGCGAGTTACCCCCTGATGGTTGATATAAGAAAGTTCTGTGACATTTTCTATCTGGAAACAGAGATGAGACTCCATTTTCAACAGAGGCCAAACTTTAAGGGCCCTGAAAATTGCACAGAGTTCTAGAACATTGGTTGGTATCCTTGCCTCTCAAGGATCCTAAACTCCCTTTGTTGTCAGAGACCTCCAAATAGCTCCCCAATCTGAAAGACTTGCATCTGCAGTTATCACGGTTCAGGTAGGATGAGCAAAAGAAGCCCCCTGAATAATAAACTGATGATCCTGCTACCAAAAGACTGACTTGTACTGGGATCCAAAAATATTCTTTGACACAGCTGAGAATCATACCTGCACCATTGACGTGGCATACAAAGTGGAAGAGACTTCATGTGAAATCGAGCAAATGGAATTACATCTGAGGCTGCAATCATGAGACCTAGTATTTCCATTCACAGAGCCACTGAACGAAACAAGAGAGACTAAAGGTTCAGACAAGCTGACACCACTTTGAACCTTCTTTGCTCTGCTAGAGAAAAACTCATGGATATGGAATATATTTAGAAACCAAAGAAAGTTATCTTTGTCTGAGGAACCAAAGAACTCTTTGAAAAAACTATCCTCCAACCATGCTGTTGAAGAAAAAAACAAGTCAGTTGGTGTGAGATACTACTAAAGGAAAAGATAGAGCTTGAACCAAAATGTCGTCCAGGTATGGAAGAGCAACAAAATGAAAATGCATGTCTAGAAAGGCAAACCTCAGAATCTGAAAATTATCTCTGTGAATATGAACATGAAGGTAATCATCCTTTAAATCTATTCTGGACATAAACTGACCTTGCTGTACAAAAGGCAGAATAGTCTGCATAGTTTCCATTCTGAAAGATGGAATCCTTACAAACCTGTTCAGAGCCTTTAGAACTAGAACTGGTATTTAAGTACCTTCCGTTTTTGGAACAATAAAGAGATTTGAATAAAACCCCATCAACTGTTCCTGCAAAAAAACTGGAACAATCACTCCCATATCTTCCAGATATGAGACAGACTGAAGAAAAGCTTTAGCTTTTACAGGATTCCTAAGAACATTGGACAGAAAAAAATCCTATTCGATATCCCTAAGAAACTATATTCTGAAGCCAGGCATCTGGAACAGACTGAAACCAAACCTCCTCAAAGAGGCTTAATCTGCCCCTACCAGAATGTTTGGATCGGGGGCTGCACCTTCATGAAGTTTTGGTAGTAGGAATAGATTTCATACCCTGCTTTTACTTGTTCCAGTTAGCATTAGGTCTCAAGACTGAACCAGGGGAACTTTGCTTTTGAGCAGAGGAGTCAGCTTTCTGTTCCTTATTCTTACAAAATGAATGAAAAATTTTAGAAGCTTTGGACTTCCCTCTAGACTTTCTGTCTTGAGGAAGAAAAGTCCCTTTAACTCCAGTAACAGTGGAAATAAAAGAATCTAAATCAAAACCAAATAAATTATTTCCCTGAAATGAAAGAGACAATACTCTAGATTTAGACACCATATCAGCAGAGCAGGATTTAAGTCAAAAGACCCTCCTGGCAAAGACTGCTAAAGACATTTTGACATTAATCTTCATAATAAGAAAAACAGCATCACAAAAGAATTTGCACTCTGAAGCAAACCCAATAGATTTGCATCATATTTCTACTCTAAAAGACAAGACAACCAGTAAGTAGAAGAAGCACCTACATCAGCAATATAAATAGTTGGTCTAAGAATATAACCTGCATGTAAAAAGGCCCTTCTATGGAAAGATTATGGCTTTCTATCTAAAGGGTCTTTAAAAAAAAGTACTGTCTTTCAAAGGAATAGTACATTTAGCCAGAGTGGAAATAGCCCCATCCACCTTGCCATCCCATAAATCTAAATTAGCAGCAGGTAAAAGATATAACGTTTTAAACCTTGCAAAAGGAGTAACAGAATAACCTGGCTTAGACCATTCCCTAGAGATCATGTCAGAGACAGCATTAGGGACAAGGAAAACTTCTGGAAGATTAAAAATAGTCTTAAAAAACTGATTTAAATGATTGCAAGGCTTATCATCATAAACTTTAGGATCTTTAACCCCTAAAAATAATTAAGACCTCCTTTAAAAGAAAACAAATATGTTCAACTTTAAACAAAAAATAGGAATTATCAGGTTCAACATCAGATGAGGAATCCTCATCCCCAAAGGAAACTTCACCATCTGAAGACAAAACAGTATCTCTGATACAGGAGGCACTAACTCAGCATTATCCTGTAATGGACAAACAGTAGGTGCATTAGTACACAGAGAAACATCATTAGATTGGTCTGATTGCATTAACAAATCTAAACATGAGCCACATAAATGAACTGAAGAAGGCAATTCATTTCCCTTACAATAAGCAAGCCTAATAATGGTAGAAAGGTGTTCAGGAGACTCAGTTTTTAGGGTAAATTTAGGGAAAGAATCCAGCTGCAAAGCAATGCAATAAACACTTAAACCCCCTTAAGAAGCTCTTGAAGCATATATATAAATAGCTATAAAATGTGCCCAAAACATAGCTAAATAACAGTTAGATTACAAGTTATGGGCGCAATGGGGTGCGAAACAAAACAAAAAAACAAAAGTTGCGTTATTTCACACTCCATTGCACTGCCATTACAAGTTTTGAAACAGCCGACTTGTGTGTGCGATGTGGTTGCGTTGAGATCCATACAGCACAAAATACAAACGCTGTTTTGACGTGCTCGTGCACGCTTTCCCCATAGACATCAATGGGGAGAAAGTGTTAGAAAAAACCTAACACCTGCGATCGCGGAATGAAAATCTCTGTAACGCAGCCCCATTGAAGTCTATGGGCGAAAAAATAGTTATGTTTAAAGCTAACACCCTAACATAAACCCCACGTCTAAACACCTCTAATCTGCTACCTCCAACATCGCCGACACCTACATAATGTTATTAACCCCTAATCTGCCGCTCCTGATATCTCTGCCACCAAAATAAATCTATAAACTCCTAATCTGCCGCTCCTGATATCGCCACCACTATACTATAGTTATTAACCCCTATTCCCCTGCACCCCAACATCACCCACACTATAATAAATCTATTAACCCCTATTCCGCTGCTCCCTGACATCGCTGCCACTAAATAAAGTTATTAGCCCCTAAACCCCTGGCCTCCCACATCACTACCACTAAATAAACATATTAACCCCTAAACCACCAGCCCCCCACATTGCAACAACCTAAATTAAACTATTAACCCTAAACACCCCCTAACTTTAACATAATTAAAATAAAGCTAAATTAAAGTTACAATTATTAACTAAATAATACCTATTTAAAACTAAATACAATCTTACCTGTGAAATAAAACCTAAGCTAGCTACAAAATAACTAATAGTTATATTGTAGCTAGCTTAGGTTTTATTTTTATTTCACAGGTAAGTTTGTATTTATTTTAACTAGGTATACTAGTTAGTAAATAGTTATTAACTATTTAATAACTACCTAGTTAAAATAAATACAAATTTTCCTGTAAAATAAAACCTAAGCTGCCTTACACTAAAACCTAACATTACAAAAATAAAAAAAACCTACCATTGCAAAAAAATAAAAAACATTAAAATTACAAAAAATAACAAACAAAATTATCCAAAACAATAAAAATGATTCCTATTTTAATACCCTTTAAAAAAAAAAAAACATCTAAAAATAAAAATCCTTAATCTATAATAAACTGTGGGCCCTTAAAAGGGCCTTTTGTAGGGCATTGCACTAAAGATAACAGCTCTTTTCTTACAAAAGAAAAACAAACACTCCCTAACAGTATACAAACCCCCACCCCCAAACCCACAAAATTAAAATAAAGTAAAACCTAATCTACCCATTGCCCTGAAAAGGGCATTTGTATGGGCATTGCCCTTAAAAGGGCATTCAGCTCTTTTGCTGCCCATTCAAAATAAAATATGGCTATTCTAAAAAGAAAAACCCACCCCAAAACGAAAAAAAAAAAAAAATACACAAAATAACAAACAAATTATACAAAATAATAACAATTATTCCTATTCTAATACCCATTTTAAAAAAAAAAAACACCCCAAAATTAAAAACCTAATCTATAATAAACTAACAATAGCCCTTAAAAGGGCCTTTTGTAGGGCATTACCCTAAAGAAATCAGCTCTTTTAGACGCTCCTAGCTGCAGATTGGGAGTGAAACGCGCAACAGGACGCGTCGGTGAGCAGCGCTTTGGTCTGTGGGATTCCCCCGACTTTACTGTTGTGGAGCAGTATATACCAGTGGGACTTTTCGTCACCTCTGCCGGTCAGAGAGTTGGTGGTTGTTAGTGTGGTGCGGTTGTAAGTAATACCTGGAGGATCGCATGTGTGATCAGTATCAGGGGCTCTGAGTGCTATATGAACTGCCTAATATCCGTAGTGGATTTCTCTGTCATATCCCCCACACTTCTCCTTCATTATGTGCTAGATATACTGGTTGCTGTGTAGTACTGCAAGCCTGCAACTTTACCTAAGTCATCTGATCATCTGTTATCATCATCATCAACTGTCTAAACTGTTCATCCATATATCATCTACATTATTGAAATCACATACTGATTGTTTTTTTCATCTCCATAATTCATTCATTTTTACACACTGCATGTGTCTGCAGTTTTTCCATACTCATATTCATTTCATTATTATTTGGATGGAGTTTACATTTTTTAACATTTGTTATTTCAATCTTTTGACTTTTTTGCCGGCTTAGGTTTAGCTCAGAGCTGCAAGTGGGGCCCATGTGAATTGTTTGTCTGTCCCTTGTGTGTGTGTTAGTTTGTTTTCTGTATTATGCTTTTGCATTTCATATTTCATGTTTTACAGAGTCATTAATTATTTGATGGTTTATGTATTATATGAGAGTATGTTCTAATAAATTGCACATATTTTTGATTAATTGTGGTATTTCATTAATATTCTAGTGGTTTGCTTGATGTCCTGGTCTTTAACCCCTTAGTGACCAGGCCACTTTTCAATTTGTTGACCATCTGGGACCAAGGCTATTTTTGCATTTCTGCGATGTTTGTGTTTAACTGTTATTTTCCTCTTACTCATTTACTGTACCCACACATATTATATACCGTTTTTCTCGCCATTAAATGGACTTTCTAAAGATACCATTATTTTCATCATATCTTATAATTTACTATAAAAAAATTATAAAATATTAGGAAAAAATGAAAAAAAACCCACACTTTTTCTAACTTTGAGCCCCAAAATCTCTAACACATCTACAACCACCATAAAATACCAATGCTAAACAGTTTCTAAATCTTGTCTTGAGTTTAGAAATACCCAATGTTTACATGTTCTTTGCTTTTTTTGCAAGTTATAGGGCAATAAGTACAAGTAGCACTTTGCTATTTCAAAACCATGTTTTTTCAAAATTGGCGATAGTTACATTGTAACACCAATATCTGTCAGGAATCCCTGAATAACCCTTCAAATGTATATATTTTTTAAAAGAAGACAACTTAAGGTATTAAACTAGGGGTATTTTGACTTTTTTCATGCAACCATTTTACCACCAATCTATGCCAAAGTTTGGGGGGGGGGGAAATTTGATTTTTTTGACAAATAGCAATTTAAGAATACATTTACTGATAAAATGGTAAGGGTTACTGCCGAATAACACCTTAATATGTCTTCAGTAGCATCTCCTGGGTACAGTGATACCACCCATGTATAGGTGTGTCGGGTTCTCTGTGGGCTAAAAGCCCTTATTTTTAGAGAGCGCATTCCAGTTTTTCAACTTGGAATTTTCACATCGGTCATCATGCACCCATGTCCTATTTGGGACATTTCTGAAGCTGGCCAATGGAATTTA
Organism: Bombina bombina; assembly: GCF_027579735.1. NCBI lineage: Eukaryota > Metazoa > Chordata > Amphibia > Anura > Bombinatoridae > Bombina > Bombina bombina. The sequence continues at coordinate 160,134,025 of NC_069504.1, read as the reverse complement.
CCCCCATCAAACCATATATTTTTGAAAAGTAGACACCCTAGGGTATTTCAAATGCTGGTATTTTAACACTTTCCATGCACTAATTCAACCACTAGTCTTTGTCAAACTTTTGGGTAGTCATTTTTTTGTGTTATTTTTCACACACATTGTACTTTAGGCATGGATTTTCAGTTCCTGTTATGTGTTACTGCCAAAAACCACCTCAATATGTGTTCAACAATATCTCCTGAGTACAGTGATACCACCTATGTATAGGTGTGTCGGGTTCTCTGGGGGCTAAATGGCCTTATTTTTAGGTAGCGCATTCCAGTTTTTCAACTTGGAATTTTCACATCGGTCATCATGCACCCATGTCCTATTTGGGACATTTCTGAAGCTGGCCAATGGAATTTACCCCCATCAAACCATATATTTTTGAAAAGTAGACACCCTAGGGTATTTCAAATGCTGGTATTTTAACACTTTCCATGCACTAATTCAACCACTAGTCTTTGTCAAACTTTTGGGTAGTCATTTTTTTGTGTTATTTTTCACACACATTGTACTTTAGGCATGTATTTTCAGTTCCTGTTATGTGTTACTGCCAAAAACCACCTCAATATGTATTCAACAACATCTCCTGAGTACAGTGATACCCCCCATGTATAGGTGTGTCGGGTTCTCTGGGGGCTAAATGGCCTTATTTTTACGTAGCGCATTCCAGTTTTTCAACTTGGAATTTTCACATCGGTCATCATGCACCCATGTCCTATTTGGGACATTTCTGAAGCTGGCCAATGGAATTTACCCCCATCAAACCATATATTTTTGAAAAGTAGACACCCTAGGGTTTTTCAAATGCTGATATTTTAACACTTTCCATGCACTAATTCAACCACCAGTCTTTGTCAAACTTTTGGGTAGTCATTTTTTTGTGTTATTTTTCACACACATTGTACTTTAGGCATGGATTTTCAGTTCCTGCTATGTGTTACTGCCAAAAACCATCTCAATATGTGTTCAACAACATCTCCTGAGTACAGTGATACCACCTATGTATAGGTGTGTCAGGTTCTCTGGGGGCTAAATGGCCTTATTTTTAGGTAGCGCATTCCAGTTTTTCAACTTGGAATTTTCACATCGGTCATCATGCACCCATGTCCTATTTGGGACATTTCTGAAGCTGGCCAATGGAATTTACCCCCATCAAAACATATATTTTTGAAAAGTAGACACCCTAGGGTTTTTCAAATGCTGATATTTTAACACTTTCCATGCACTAATTCAACCACCAGTCTTTGTCAAACTTTTGGGTAGTCATTTTTTTGTGTTATTTTTCACACACATTGTACTTTAGGCATGGATTTTCAGTTCCTGTTATGTGTTACTGCCAAAAGCCACCTCAATATGTGTTCAACAACATCTCCTGAGTACAGTGATACCACCTATGTATAGGTGTGTCTGGTTCTCTGGGGGCTTAATGGCCTTATTTTTAGGTAGCGCATTCCAGTTTTTCAACTTGGAATTTTCACATTGGTCATCATGCACCCATGTCCTATTTGGGACATTTCTGAAGCTGGCCAATGGAATTTACCCCCATCAAACCATATATTTTTGAAAAGTAGACACCCTAGGGTTTTTCAAATGCTGATATTTTAACACTTTCCATGCACTAATTCAACCACCAGTCTTTGTCAAACTTTTGGGTAGTCATTTTTTTGTGTTATTTTTCACACACATTGTACTTTAGGCATGGATTTTCAGTTCCTGTTATGTGTTACTGCCAAAAAATACCTCAATATGTGTTCAACAACCTCTCCTGAGTACAGTGATACCACCCATGTATAGGTGTGTTGGGTTCTCTGGGGGCTAAAAGGCCTTATTTTTAGGAAGCCCATTCCATTTTTTCCACTTTGAATTTTCACCTCCCATGCACCCATGTCCTATTTAAGACATTTCTGAAGCCGGCCAATGTAATTTACCTCAATCAAACCATATATTTTTGAAAAGTAGACTTCCTAGGGTATTTCAAATGCAGGTATTTTAACACTTTCCATGCACTAATTTAACCACTAGTCTTTGTCAAACTATTGGGCATTCATATTTTTGTGTTATTGTTCACATACATTGTACTTTAGACATGGATTCACAGCTCCTGTTATGTGTTACTACCAAAGAAGACACCAATATGTGGTCACCAACATCTCCTGAGTTCAGTGATACCACCTATGCATAGGTTTGGTGGCTTGTTTGGGGGGTGCAATGCTAAATGTCTGACATGCGTTTGTGATTTTTTTTCACATTTAACATATTTTCTTTGCCTATCGTCTTTTTGGGGGGTCTTTTAACATACCCCAATTTATTTGTTTTCCATGAATGTGCATATATTTGAAAAGTTGACACCCCAAGGTATTGTATATGGTGTGCTTTGATGCCTTTGAAGCAACTGTTTTAGCCCAAAAAATTGGAGAAAGTGTATGGTGGTTATTTTTCAATTTTCATTTTTACAGACACATTGCTTTTTTACTATGATTTAGGAGAGACTGTTGTAAGTTATTGCAAAAGAATACTTCAGGTTGTTTTCTGCAAGGCACCCTGAGTACACCTATGCCCCCCATGCATAGGTTTGCCAGGATTTTGGGAAGGTTATGTTACAATTTTATGACTTGTGATTTTAGTTATTAACAATGAGAGTATTTCTTCTGATAGGCCTATCTTTAGTTTGTGGCCTATTGCATACCCCACTTTTATTTATTGCCATGAAAGTGTATATTTTTTAAATGTTGACACCCCAAGGTATTGTATATGATGTGCTTTGATGCCTTTGAAGCAACCGTTTTAGCCCAAAAAATTGGAGAAAGTATATGGTGGTTATTTTTCAATTTTCATTTTTACAGACACATTGCTTTTTGACTATGATTTAGGAGAGACTGTTGTAAGTTATTGCAAAAGAATACTTCAGGTTGTTTTCTGCAAGGCACCCTGAGTACACCTATGCCCCCCATGCATAGGTTTGCCAGGATTTTGGGAAGGTTATGTTACAAATTTATGACTTGTGATTTTAGTTATTAACAATGAGAGTATTTCTTCTGATAGGCCTATCTTTAGTTTGTGGCCTATCGCATACCCCACTTTTATTTATTGCCATGAAAGTGTATATTTTTTAAATGTTGACACCCCAAGGTATTGTATATGGTGTGCTTTGATGCCTTTGAAGCAACCGTTTTAGCCCAAAAAATTGGAGAAAGTGTATGGTGGTAATTTTTCAATTTTCATTTTTACAGACACATTGCTTTTTGACTATGATTTAGGAGAGACTGTTGTAAGTTATTACAAAAACATACTTCAGGTTGTTTTTTGCAAGGCACCCTGAGAACACCTATGTCCCCCATGCATAGGTTTGACAGGGGTTTTGGTTAAAAAAAAATAACAGGCCCAATTTTAGAAAAAAATAGAGTAGTGAAATGTAAAAATCTGGCACAGTAAAAGTAAAAAAAAAAAAAAAACATCTAACAGTAAACATAACCAAAAAAAAAAAAAAAAAAAAAAAATATATATATATATATATATATATATATATATATATATATATATATATAACACCAAATGTATTTATTTTTTTTAAAATTGACCATTGTATGGTACCGCTTGAAGCAGTCCCCAATGCAGAGTGCAGGCTGTCCAGGGCAATCAGGACAGTGATATATGGTGTCCCTTCTCTTCCCCCTCTTGGTATAGACTCTGCATTTTTTTTGTGGTTTCTGCTTTGCGGCAGTAGGGGGGATTTTAAAAATAAAATGAGTTGCCCCAACTCTGCTCTCTCCCATCACCGCCCGGGGAGCAGGTGCATCATGGTACAAAATCCCAGTAATAATCTGGAGCTGAAACTGTAAAAAAGTTTTTTTAACTCTGGGGTTTGCTTTTTTGAACAACAAAAAAGCGTTGTGGGTTGCAATCTGCATTAGGTAAATTGCAACCTTTTTGTACCAGGCCCTTGTCTTCCGCATAATTAGGTAGGGCTGCAGCAGCTGATCAGCCAGATCAACCCCACCCATATGCCGGTTATAAGACTTGATGCACACTGGCTTCCTTATGATCTCAGCTCTGCCACGTACAGAAACCGCCACCGTCCTCTCTGTGTGGATGGTGGTAAGAAGGTATACATCCTTCTTGTCTCTGTACTTAAGTGCCAACAGCTCCTCTTGGCGCAGAGCTGAGGTCTCCCCCCTTCGTAGCCGGGTGCGTACAAGTTGTCCTGGGAAACCTGCGCGGTTCTTTTTAATTGTACCGCAAGCTACTGTATCAAAGCAATACAGTAGCTTGAACAAAAGGACACTTGTATAAAAATTGTCTAAGTACAAGTGATACCCTTTGTTCATTAGGGGTAATATCAGGTCCCAGACAATCTTGCCAGTGGTTCCCATATGTTCTGGGCAACCTGGAGGGTCAAGGTGGCTATCCTTTCCCTCATACACCCGGAAGGCCTGAGTATACCCAGTCTCGCTGTCACAGAGCTTAAACACCTTTACCCCATATCTGGAGCGTTTGGAAGGAATATACTGCTTGAATCCCAGCCTTCCCTTATACTTCATTAGGGATTCATCAACGCATATATTCCTTCCAGGTGTATAAGCCTCTGCAAACCTGGCAGAAAAGTGGGTTATCAGGGGGCGGATTTTATACAGCCTGTCAAATTGGGGATGCTCCCTAGGGGGGCACAGGCTGTTGTCGCTGAAGTGCATGAAATGCAGAATCATTTCATACCTCTTCCTCGACATAGTCTGGGAGAAAATGGGGGTAGAGCAGATGGGGCTACTACTCCAGTAGGAGCGAATGGAGGGTTTCTTTATGATGCCCATCAGCATAGTCAATGCCCAGAATTTTTTGAATTCTGGCACATTGATGGGGGCCCATTGCTGCTTTGCCAAATATGTTCCAGGCTTTGCAGCACGGAACTGATGGGCATATAAATTAGTTTGGGAGACAATGTTCCCCAATATATCATCGCCCAGAAACACTTCCAGAAACTGCTGGGGGCTAAAACCTGCCACATCTATATTTATGCCAGCATTTGCTGTGAAGGGAGGGATATCTGGCCTCTGGAGATGAGGCGTTACCCACTCTTCAGCAGCAATGGCAGCAACACGCCTCCTTCTGGCAGGGGGGCTAGCAGGGGGGCTGGCAGGGGGGCTGGCAGGGGGGCTAGCAGCCACAGATACATCACTATCAGTTGAGACTGCATCTAGTGATGTATCTGAGCACATGGCAGGGTCAAAATTGGGGTCTGAGTCAGAAATAGAGGCATCTGACTCTGACGCAAGGATGGCATACGCCTCCTCAGCACTATATCTTTTCTGTGACATTTTTGTATCTGTCACAGAAAACAATTACTAAAAAAAATTAAATTAACTAAATTAATTAACTAAATTAACTAGCAAAAAAGTACAGCTATGCTACTGCCAGTGATTTATAGCGATCACTGGCAAGCTAGGGGTTAATGGCTCTGAAAATTAAATTAAATTAACTAAATGTTTCTGAAAAGAGCCTTTAGGTTTTTAAAAAATTACAACAAAATTAACCCCTAAAAAAATGCACAGACAGCAAAAAAGTACAGCTATGCAACTGCCAGTGATTTATAGCGATCACTGGCAAGCTAGGGGTTAATGGCTCTGAAAATTAAATTAAATTAACTAAATTAATTAACTAAATTAACTAGCAAAAAAGTACAGCTATGCTACTGCCAGTGATTTATAGCGATCACTGGCAAGCTAGGGGTTAATGGCTCTGAAAATTAAATTAACTAAATGTTTCTGAAAAGAGCCTTTGGGTTTTTAAAAAATTACAACAACAAAATTAACCCCTAAAAAATGCACAGACAGCAAAAAAGTACAGCTATGCAACTGCCAGTGATTTATAGCGATCACTGGCAAGCTAGGGGTTAATGGCTCTGAAAATTAAATTAAATTAACTAAATTAATTAACTAAATTAACTAGCAAAAAAGTACAGCTATGCTACTGCCAGTGATTTATAGCGATCACTGGCAAGCTAGGGGTTAATGGCTCTGAAAATTAAATTAAATTAACTAAATGTTTCTGAAAAGAGCCTTTGGGTTTTTAAAAAATTACAACAACAAAATTAACCCCTAAAAAAATGCACAGACAGCAAAAAAGTACAGCTATGCAACTGCCAGTGATTTATAGCAATCACTGGCAAGCTAGGGGTTAATGGCTCTGAAAATTAAATTAACTAAATGTTTCTGAAAAGAGCCTTTGGGTTTTTAAAAAATTACAACAACAAAATTAACCCCTAAAAAAAAAAGCACAGACAGCAAAAAAGTACAGCTATGCAACTGCCAGTGATTTATAGCGATCACTGGCAAGCTAGGGGTTAATGGCTCTGAAAATTAAATTAAATTAACTAAATGTTTCTGAAAAGAGCCTTTGGGTTTTTAAAAAATTACAACAAAATTAACCCCTAAAAAAATGCACAGACAGCAAAATGCAGCAAAAAAAAAGTGCACCTATGCTACTGCCAGTGATATATAGTGATCACTGGCAAGCTAGGGGTTAATGGCTCTGAAAATTAAATTAAATTAACTAAATGTTTCTGAAAAGAGCCTTTGGGTTTTTAAAAAATTACAACAACAAAATTAACCCCTAAAAAAATGCACAGACAGCAAAATGCAGCAAAAAAAAGTGTACCTATGCTACTGCCAGTGATATATAGTGATCACTGGCAAGCTATGGGTTAATGGCTCTGAAAAGAGCCTTTGGTTCTATATTTTTTAACAAATAAAAGAAATAAATCTTTCTCTCTGCTAAATACAGGTCTCTCTCTCTCTCCAACAAAATGGCAAGTGAGGAGAGGGAGGGAGATCCACACTGATCATAGTCAATATTTACAAATATTGACATGATCAGACAAATGGGGTATTTTATTATTATTATTTTTTTTAGGGTGGGAGGCTCATATTGGGTGACCCTAGCTTGCCCCTATGATGATGCAGGCTAGGGACACCCCCAGAGGCCCCATGATGCACTGGGCATCGCCATCTTGGATGCCTAGTGAAGGGGGAGGGGGGGGCTATTTTTTTTTTTTTTTTTTATTTATCCGTTTTTTATTTTTTTTATTTTAATGTATTATTTAATAACCAACTAAGTGCCTTGACCCACCGAGGCACTTAGCACACAAGCAGAGCATCGGAAGCGTGTCCGATCGCTTCCGATGCTCTGAAACACTGCCGGGCTCCACGTGGAGCGAAACCGGAAGTGATCACTCGTGGGGGAGTGATCAATCCGGTCCCGGCTTTCGGGAACAGTATTGCAGGATGCCTAGACCTCAAGGCAAGCCTGCAATGCTGTTAGAGCAGCTGGAAGCGATTTCGATCGCTTCCAGTGCTCTGTTAAACCGACGACGTATGCCATACGTCCTCGGTCGTTAAGTGCTTTTTTTTTGAGGACGTATGGCATACGTCGTCGGTCGTTAAGGGGTTAAATTGCACCTTATTTTGGTACAATTTTTTCTCTCTTACTAAATCAGCGTATAATTGTACTTACCAGGTAGCAAACACTGTGTTCAATTACATAAAATTATTGGTAGCATCTCTTCAGTTGTTTTGTTTATATTTATTAACCTCTAATCTGCTGCCCCAACATCGCCGCCACCTACTTTATATTTATTAACCCCTAATCTGCTGCCCCCAACATCGCCGCCACCTACATTATATTTATTAACCCCTAATCTGCTGCCCCAACATCGCCGCAACCTACCTACATTTATTAACCCCTAATCTGCCGCCCCCAACATTACCACCACTATTCTAAATTTATTAACCCCTAAACTTAAGTCTAACCCTAACACCCCCTAAGTTAAATATAATTTAAATAAATCTAAATAAAAGTCCTATCATTAACTAAATTATTCCTATTTAAAACTAAATACTTACCTGTAAAATAAACCCAAAGCTAGCTACAATATAATATATTTCCACATACTGAAGTTAAAACAGAGTGACGTTTCGGGTAGACAACCCTTAATCATATGGTATGATTAATTGCTGTGTACCCGAAACGTCACTCTGTTTGAACTTCAGTATGTGGAAATAAAGACTTTTATTTGCTTCAAGGTGCTGCCTTTTTGTGGATGTGTGAGTAACAAGGGATTACAGCACCCTTTTGGCTTGCATCTGACAGTGGTGCTGGGCTATCGAGTGTTTTTAATACAATATAGCTAATAGTTACATTATAGCTAGCTTAGGGGTTATTTTTATTTTACAGACAAGTTTGTATTTATTTTAACTAGGTAGAATAGTTACTAAATAGTTATTAACTATTTAATAACTACCTAGCTAAAATAAATACAAATGTACCTGTAAAATAAAACCTAACCTAAGTTACACTAACACCTAACCTTACACTACAATTAAATAATTTACCTAAATTAAATAAATTAAATACAATTAAATAAATTAAATACAATTAGCTAAATTACAAAAAAAACAAAACACTAAATTACAGAAAATAAAAAACAAATTACAAGATATTTAAGCTAATTACACCTAATCTAAGAGCCCTATCAAAATAAAAAGCCCCCCCCCCAATAAAAAAACCCTAGCCTAAACTAAACTATCAATAGCCATTAAAAGGGCCTTTTGTGGGGCATTGCCCCAACGAAATCAGCTCCTTTACCTGTAAATAAAAAATACAAACAACCCCCCTAACAGTAAAACCCACCACCCACACAACCAACCCCCCAAATAAAAGCCTAACTAAAAAAAACAAAGCTCCCCATTGCCCTGAAAAGGGCATTTGGATGGGCATTGCCTTTGAAAGGGCATTTAGCTCTACTGCTGCCCAAAGCCCTAACCTAAACATAAATCCCACCCAATACACGCACGGAGCATCCTCTTCAATCGACGGCTTCTTCGGAATGAATGTTTCTTTAAGTGACGTCATCCAAGATGGCGCCCCTTAGTTAGTTTAGACTAGGGGGTTTTATTATTTTGGGGGGACTTTTTTTTTATACGGCTCTTAGATTAGGTGTAATTAGTTTAAATATCTTGTAATTTGTTTTTTATTTTCTGTAATTTAGTGTTTGTTTGTTTTTTTTGTAATTTAGCTAATTGTATTTAGTTTAGGTACGTTATTTAATTGTAGTGTAGTGTTAGGTGTTATTGTAACTTAGGTTAGGTTTTATTTTACAGGTAAATTTGTATTTATTTTAACTAGGTAGTTATTAAATAGTTAATAACTATTTAGTAACTATTCTACCTAGTTAAAATAAATACAAAGTTGTCTGTAAAATAAAAATAAACCCTAAGCTAGATACAATGTAACTATTAGTTATATTGTAGCTAGCTTAGGGTTTATTTTACAGGTAAGTATTTAGTTTTAAATAGGAATAATTTAGTTAATGATATTAATTTTATTTAGATTTATTTAAATTATATTTAAGTTAGGGGGTGTTAGGCTTAGGGTTAGACTTAGGTTTGGGGACGGCAGATTAGGGGTTCATAAATGTAGGTAGGTGGCGGGGATGTTGGGGGCAGCAGATTAGGGGTTAATAATATTTAACTAGTGTTTGCGAGGCGAGAGTGTGGCGGTTTAGGGGTTAATATGTTTATTATAGTGGCGGCGATGTCCGTAGCGGCAGATTAGGGGTTACAATTTTTATTATAGTGTATGCGATGTGGGAGGGCCTCGATTTAGGGGTTAATAGGTAGTTTATGGGTGTTAGTGTACTTTGTAGCACTTTGTTATGAGTTTTATGCTACAGCTTTGTAACATAAAAGTCATAATTACTGACTTTAGAATGCGTTAGGAATCTTGTCGGTAGAGGCTCTGCTGCTCCCTTTTTGGCCTCCCAGGCAGACTCGTAATACCAGCGCTATGGAAGTCCCATAGAAAAAAGGCTTTACGAAATGTACGTAAGTGTGTTTGCGGTAAGGCCAAAAATTTTTTTTTTTTACCTTACCACAAAACTTGTAATCTAGCCGAATGTTTCCATGTTTTCCACTGGGTGACAATGTTTAAGGTTCTTCCACACCACATTTTAAACTCTGTATGGTCTCAAAGCCACATTGATGCAGCACATTCATATGACTTTGGTAATGTGTCCTGTGCAAATAAATGTCACCCTTTAACTCTCCACAATTCCCCAGAAGTTGTTAAAAAAATATACGAGTTATGCGGTATAGTTCCATGGCACCAAAAAAAAACGTCAGTCACCTACGAAAAAGGTTGACTGTGCTATTCTACTATTCATTGACATAACATACACCACAAACAAAGGTTACCTTATTTACATGATACATGGGCACCAAGTAATTTAAAGATGTATTATAAAGCAAGAGGACATGGGCATGTAACACAGTATCTGTCAATATCTTCCACATCCCTCACAAAATTAAGAATAGTGATGAACGGAGAACTCGAACTTCCACAAAAGTTTGCAAACCGGCAAACCGAGCGAACCGCCATAGACTTCAATAGGCAGGCGAATTTTAAAACCCACAGGGGCACTAACACCTGGACTGTGGCATGCCGGAGGGGGATCCATGGCAAAACTCCCATGGAAAATTACATAGTTGATGCAGAGTCTGGTTTTAATCCATAAAGGGCATAAATCACCTAACATTCCTAAATTGTTTGGAATAACGTGCTTTAAAACATCAGGTATGATGTTGTATCGATCAGGTAGTGTAAGGGTTACGTGTAAGGGTTACGCCCGCTTCACAGTGCGCAGTGTAGGTGATATACCTGCCCTGACCATGCTTTGCAGACCAGGTATCAGTGGTCAGATGGACCCTTGCCCCAACACTGTGTGCCAGACATGCCATTATAGCAGACTTATATGGCTTTGGCGTTGCTTTTTGGTAATTAGAAGGCTGCTAAATGCCACTGCAAACCACACGTGTTTTATGCCCAGCAGTGAAGGGGTTAATTAGGGAGCATGTAGGCAGCTTGTAGAGTTAATTTTAGCTTAAGTGTAGTGTAGTAGACAACCCAAAGTATAGATCTAGGCCCATTTTGGTATATTTCATGCCACCATTTCACCGCCAAATGCGATCAAATAAAAAAAAAAAAGTTCACTTTTTCACAAACTTTAGGTTTCTCACAGAAATTATTTACAAACAACTTATGCAATTATGGCATAAATGGTTGTAAATGCTTCTCTGGGATCCCCTTTGTTCAGAAATAGCAGACTTATATGGCTTTGGCATTGCTTTTTGGTAATTAGAAGGCTGTTAAATGCCACTGCGCACCACACGTGTTTTATGCCCAGCAGTGAAGGGGTTAATTAGGGAGCATGTAGGGAGCTTGTAGAGTTAATTTTAGCTTAAGTGTAGTGTAGTAGACAACCCAAAGTATTGATCTAGGCCCATTTTGGTATATTTCATGCCACCATTTCACCGCCAAATTTTAAAAAAACTTAAATTTTTTCCCAATTTTAGGTTTCTCACTGAAATTATTTGCAAACAGCTTGTGCAATTATGGCACAAAAGGTTGTAAATGATTCTCTGGGATCCCCTTTATTCAGAAATAGTAGACATATATGACTTTGGCGTTGCTTTCTGGTAATTAGAAGGCCGCTAAATGCTGCTGCGCATCACACATGTATTATGGCTAGCAGTGAAGGGGTTAATTAGGTAGTTTGTAGGGAGCTTGCAGGGTTAATTTTAGCTTTAGTGCAGAGATCAGCCTCCCACCTGACACATCAGACCCCCTGATCACATCAGACCCCCTGATCCCTCCCAAACAGCTCCCTTCCCTTCCCCACCCCACAATTGTCCCTGCCATCTTAAGTACTGGCAGAAAGTCTGCCAATACTAAAATAAAAAGGTTTTTAATTTTATTTTTATTTTTTTTAGCATATTTACATATGCTGTGGTGTAGCTTCCCCCCTTAGCCCCCAACCTCCCTGATCCCCCCCAAAACAGCTCTCTAACCCTCCCCATCTGCCTTATTGGCGGCCATCTTGGGTACTGGCAGCTGTCTGCTATTATTTCACAGTCAAAAAAGTTTTTTTTTTTTTAAATGTACACTACTGTTACACCAGATATGAGTGGTGGCACTGGGCAAGTGGGCACAGTATACGCTGTGAGCCTGACACACACGCTGGCAGGCAGGCAAATGCAATTAGATTACACAGGAAAAAAAAAAGCAGACTGATGTTCTAGCCCTAAAAAGGGCTTTTTTTGGGTGCTGTCCTTACAGCAGAGATCAGATGAGTCCTTCAAGACTGTAGTGGATACTGAATACACTAGCCTAGCTATCGATTTCCCTATTAAATCAGCAGCAGCTACACTGTCCCTCCTCTCACTAAGAATGCAGCTTCCAAATGAATCTAAAATGGATGCTGCCCAGGAGGTGGGAGGGTCTGGGAGGGAGGGTCTGCTGCTGATTGGCTGTAATGTGTATTCTGACTGTGAGGTACAGGGTCAAAGTTTACTCAATGATGACGAATAGGGGGCGGATTGAACATTGCATATGTTCGCCCGCCGAGGTGACAATTTGCGACATCACTAATTAAGAATAATACTTCAATAAACTATTTTAGGATCTTTAGGCCAGCGATACTTCATCCGTCTAGGTTCAGGAAGGATCTTACTCTAAACAAAGGTGTTCCTTTTTTTTTTCCTTTCCCTTCTTTCTATGAAAACTATCAAATAATCAATGAGTTCATTAATTTATTTAAAGGACATTTTAATATAGTAGAATTGCATAATGAAAAGCTGCAGTTTGCAAATACAATGCAAAAGAATTTCATTTGAATTTTAAATGAGCAGTAGATTTTTTTCTAACAAATTTCAAATTTTACTTCAATATCCCAGCCCCTTCTATCGTGTGACAGCCATCAGGAAACCATAGATTCATATACATAGGCATTGTGAACTCTTGCACATGCTTGGTAGGAGCTGATATTTCAGAAAGTGTGCATTTTAGAAGACTGTGCCAAATTTGATAAGGGAAGTGAATTGGAAAGTCTTAAAATTGCATCCTCTGTCTGAATAATGAAAGTTTAATTTTTACTTTAGTATGAAGTTTCAATTCATACTAATTAATTAGGTCATTAACACTCAACACTAAATGTATGTAACATAAATACTTACAATTCATTCACAGTATTGGCATTAATTACATTTCGAAGATATAGTAGAATAATCAATTACTACATTTAGGACTCAAACAGTGTTAGCCAATAACAGTGTTCTTGTGACAATCACTTTATAAAATCATTATATTTAATACCATATACTGGATTCTGCTTTACAATATAATGATTATATATTACCACATGTTCACATAATTTAAGCTCTCTAGTTTGTGATAAAGTTTCATTACCATTACCCTGTTTTAATGCTATTCATTATGTATCAGTTCTGCCCCCCTGCTTTCTGCCTTGACCTTTGCCTATTTTATAATGTGTGCTATGTGAATTCTGAATCTTGCTTTAGTCTACTATTTCATACTGGTCCTAATAACATCTGAACTTGATTGTACAGCTATGTTAGTAGATTAAGGCTGCAGGTGGTTTTCCTTCTGTTTGAGCACTCATTCAATATATATTTCTACCAGTGCAACTTCCCATGAAGTGGCCCATCCTAACACAATTAGAACAGGTCTGTGTTGGTCTCATTCGACCAGGTATTCTTTTTATTTTATTCTCTATTCAAGAGTGATTATAAGATGAATTTTCATTGCGCCAAGAATTCAACCTAGACTGAAAGATGATGTTCTCCGTGTAGCTCAGGACCTACATCAAAAACTACATTAAGATCCATTAAAATAAGAGCCCTTGTCGTAGGCCCGTCATTTGATCTTAAATGACGGTCAAGTGAACGTGGGCTCAATACTTTATCCAGCCTGTGTTATACCTGTGTTGCACAGTAATAGTAAAGGTCAATATATATATATATATATATATATAGATAGATAGATAGATAGATAGATAGATATAGATAGATAGATATACAGTATATATATATATTAACAGGTTTAAATAGTGCTCATTCTTGAAAAAAAATAAAAAAAATGTTAACAACTATTAAGCGCAGAGTAAGGATACAGAAATATTGAATGTATACCAGGAAAAGTCTTGAAAAGATGAGATATAGAATAATCATTCTAAAAGCAAAAACAAATCTGAAGATATAAATGTAGTTTGTCACTGTAGCGGTATAATACTTTTGAAATAATAGCAAACTCCTTCTTATTAGTATGATCAAATATTAACACATCTTTGCAAGAAATGAGAATAAGCAATTGCACTAAAATATTTATTGAGCAGCTTTTACATTGTTGAAAGTGTAATTATTCGTGTAATGAAATTATGAATCACACATTTGAGGCCATTGCTGAAAAGGAAAATAGTCTCCATTATGGTTTTATGTCATTAAAACGTTATGGTGTCTGTAACATAGTGTAAACAGTTTAATAAATTCAGTATATATTAGCATGCAAATATTTGTATACTATAATATGATATTCCAATAGGAATATTCAACTCTGCCCAAGCATTTCATAATAAAATGACCTTCATCTGTTTGCTATACTGCAGTAAATATATAGCAATTAAGATTTTAAAGTTGAATTGACTGTTCCTGTGTATCAGCATTTTTAGCCTGATGCTTAATGTCTGAGCTATCTGGTTTGCGGTATGCAAAGTCTCGTGAAGTTAATCAATATGTCTAGCCTGTCAAGCTAAGATAGGCAGAGATGTTTGATGTTGTATTTTATATTTATATCATTATTTTGCACTAGCGGTAGCCCGAAAAGTGCAAAAATCACTAGCAGAGTTTTCGCATGCATGTGCATGTGTTCCCCTATAGAAATCAATGGAGAAAATGGAGAACATAAGTGGATCATACTCGCGAAAAGAAAACCCCTCCAAAAACTAATACCCTACCATAAATCCCTAGTCTAATAACCCCTAATCCACCATCCCCCAACATCACAATAAAAAAATGCCATCCTCCCCATCGCAAAGTACTTAAATAAACTATTAACCTCTAAACCGTCCTCCCCTCACAACGCAAAGTACGTAAATAAATTATTAACTCCTAAAGCCCCATCCCCCCACAAAGCAAAGTACCTAAATAAACTATTAACCCCTAAACCGCCATCTTTCCACAATGCAAAATATCTAAATAAATGATTAACCCCTAAATTGCCATCCCCCAAAATGCAAAGTAATAAACTACCATCTAAACCCCCTAACCTAACACCCCTTAACTTAACCCAAATTAAAATACCCATAAATATACTAAAATAAATCCTAACTACTTTAAAATAAAAAATAAAAAAACTTACCTGTAAAATGAAATAAAATCCTAATCTTACATTTAAAAAACTACCATTACTGAAAAAACCTTAAATTTATAAAAAAAAGAAATTACATTACAAAAACAAAATATCATTTACAAAAAATAATAAACCCTACCATTACAAAAAAATAAAAAAACACCCCAATATTAAAAAAACCTTATTCTAAAAATAAACTACCAATAGACCTTAAAATGGCCTGTTGTAGGGCATTGCCCTAAAGCAATCAGCTCTTTTGTTTAAAAAAAACGCTAACCCCCCAAGCAACCAAAATACAAAAACCTAACTAAAAAAATCCTTCACTACCTACTCCCCTGAAAAGTGAATTTGAATGGCCATTGCCCTCAAAAGAGCATTCAGCTCTTTTGCTGCCCAAATCTAAAAAAAAAAAACACCCCAAAAAATAAAAAATAAATAACTCTAAGACCAAAGTTGGTACTCAATGATGATGATGGGTGGCACTCCATCTTCATCCAGGTAGCGCTCCATCTTCATCCATCTTCATTGCTGCGATCCATCTTCTTCCATCTTTATCCCAGTGGCGGCAGTCCATCTTCTATCTTCATCCCTGTGGCGGCGGCAAGGTCAGCGATGATGGCAGCTTTTTCCTTTCATCCTACTGGCTGATTTGAATTTGAAGATTCAAATCAGCCAATAGGAATGCAAGGGTACCCCTATATAAAAGGGGTAGCTTGCATTCACTATTCAGTGTGCGGCTGGAGACCGCATAAAGAGGAGCTCCCTGTTGAAGATCAGAAGAGGACCACCAACATTGGCGCCACCATAGCCACTGACCCCGCCGCCGCCAGCGGGATGAAGATAGAAGATGGACTGCCACCACTTGTATG
Organism: Bombina bombina; assembly: GCF_027579735.1. Taxonomy (NCBI): domain Eukaryota; kingdom Metazoa; phylum Chordata; class Amphibia; order Anura; family Bombinatoridae; genus Bombina; species Bombina bombina. The sequence goes on along the minus strand of NC_069504.1, from coordinate 160,117,874 downwards.
AAGATGGAAAAAGATGGTTCACCGCAATGAAGATGGAGGAAGATGAGGCGTAACCCATCATCATCGCTGTGTACCAACTTTGGTGTTGGAGTTAGATTTTTTTTATTGTTTGGGTGTTTTTTTATTATTGGGGGTTTGGGTTGTATGGGTGGATGCCCAATACAACAGTAGTTAGCGCTGTTAGTAATGTTTATCTGGAGTGTGAGTTAGGGATCCTAGAAAGGCAGCTGTATATCAAAGTTAATGGAGGGATTGTCCACCCAAAAGAGGGTGAGAGAACCCCTACAAACCAAAAATGGTGAGAAGAGAGTGAGAAAACAGCGCTATTCCAGGGGGTATTCCCTGACTTCACTAGTGGTTGGAATATTATTCAATTGGCAGATAGCCTCAAATAGTGTTGGTAAATATGTAGATGTACTTATTAGTGCAAAATCTAAAAATGTTAAATCACATAAATTCATAGAAATAACAGAAAATAAATTATAGGTCCATTAAGGTGTAGTCGGATTAAAGTTCAGGTATGTAATGCTCAGGAAATCTGGTAGGTATTGCACTTACTAGAACAAACCTCAATCATATGAGGTAAGTTGCCGCCTCTTGTAAGTGTGAAACTTCCGTGATCCTGGCGTGGTAGTGGTGGTGGGGCCAAGTCGTATTGTCCTTCTCCTCTCAGAGTATGTGCCTTCTCCTCTTAGAGTATGAACCTTCAGTCCTGGTAGAGACTGGTTGCCTGTTTTCTTTGGGCTCCAGCAGGTTTATGCAAAGGAAGCAGAATGCAAGAACATAGTGTAAAACTGTTTAATAATAAATAAGATAATAAAACACAGACAAATGGCCACTCATATTAAAAGTCCTCAAACATATGAGGCATGTAAATACATTCAGAGAATAACTTGTGGTTCACGAACCCAGTGGATGGTAATACTGTAGTTGTTATGTTACAGTCATAAAGGGTTTAAACGTTTTCTTCCAGCAACCACAAATGTAAAAAGGTTGTATATATAAAAACCAAACAGTCTTTGTATGGTAAGTGCGGCACAGAGCTCAAGCACAGAGCCGTTGTAGACAAAAGTTACAAAAAGTTGCAAATACTTGTTAAAAGATAAATCACATAGACAATCCTCCAAGTGGAGTAAAAAAAAGTGTGTATTTGTTCCCTTACGCGTTTCAAAGGTTTTCTTATTCTTTCTTCTTCAGAGGGTGTTCTTTGGTGAATCTAATAGCGTCTCCTATGTGTGTGTATAAGTGTCGGGCAGCGGCACGCCCCTATTAGTTGGTTCTAGGGTTTGATTCGATCTAGTCTCTGTCAGTCAAAGTGTATTGTTGAAATCGTAGCATATCAAAAAGGGGGTAAAGTTCCTAGTATAGAGGTACGACATTACATATTTGCGTGATTACGTAAATGTGTATTGGACGTGTTGTCCCTCATAGTGTTTACGTAATTGCTATGGATACTGTGTTTCTGTTGTTATACGTGATTCTGTTACGTTTGAATCACGATTAGACCCCTACAAATTAATTCTTAAATATGGCTAAGTTAAATCTCTCTCGATCAAAGAAAGATAGCGTGTACTATAACGGTTTAGTATAAGGTTATATCATTGTCTATTAGTATATTTGCACAGATATGTCACAAGTTTAGTATTTAGATAGTTACTATAGTTACCGAGTTATTGTTCTAAATATACCATTGAGAGCTCTAGCATAATTTACAGATAGGTTATTCTTGTAACCTGTTGTTGTTATAAGGAAAAACAGCAGATTTTGATAAGACCCAAACATATTCTTGTAGGCACGTTTGTAGTTGTGAATTCATTCACCACAAGTGGGTTTATGTAAACATGATCAAACTATTTGCTCCATATACAGTTATTTGTATGTGTATTATTATTGACACTATTTAATCACATGAAATGAGTATGGTTATGATATTAAAATATTTTTAGTGTTTTTGAAATAAAAAATATGTTATTTTAATTTATGTATCTTGTTGTTAATTGATTGGTAATCATTATGAACAATTAAGATCCTAATTTGAGTGTACATAGCCCATACTAGTTTTCCATTAATATTAGTAATAAAAAAGAGAATAAACATAAGGCATAAATATAAATCCAAGCAAAAAAGTGTGATATGAAAAAATCCTTTATATATTCATTTTAACAAATTTGGCAAATCCAATTAGTTATGAATGATTCTAAAGATTTTTATTTTTATTTCATTTTTCTGTTTCTAATAGATATTTTGGTTTAAATTGTGACAATCAATATGTCAAAATGTTTTTTAGGGTTTTATGCAGGATTTGTTCTATCACCGTTTTCTATTGTGAAACATATTATCGGAACATGCATATCTGTATTTGAATTGTCATATGCATTATTTTTGTATTTTTTTAATATATATTCCATTTGTGTTGTTTCACTCAGTCAGATAGTACTTATTTGTAACCTCTATAGTAATTATAAATACATTAATAGGGTGGTTTTCTCCAGTGTAGCTGATGTGTTTATTCAAGGAAGACCGCAAGGTCAATATCTTTATTTAGGCCTCTTGGATTCATCGTACCAAAATAATGAATCCAAAAGGTCTCCCTTTTTCTCAAGTGTAATTCCCTATTTGTCCCTTCTGGGGCTTTTTTTATGTGTTCTAAGACTGTTCCTTTGAGACTTGAGGGATCTTTGTTATGGCAGTTTTTAAAGTGAGCTGGTACACTATGATTTTTCTCTCCCCCTCCTATATTCCTAATATGCTCCAATAATCTTTTTTTGTATGGTCGTGTATTTCGTCCTATGTATTGTAAATGACAGCTACACTCCAAAAGGTATATGAAAAAATCAGTTTTACAGTTGGTCAAAGTAGTAATATTATGTACTTTCTTGGTGGAGGTTGATACTATTTGTTTTGTGGGATTGTTTCCACTATAATGATGTATACATTATGCGCAATTTAATCTATTGCATTTAAAGAAACCTGTACTGTTTGACCCCAGCCAGTTACCTTTGTTTATGCCTTTTTCTTTATATTTCAATTTGCTTGGAGCTACTATTGATTTTAAATTCCTATTCTTTCTGTATATAATTTGTGTTTTTTTCACCCCAATTTCTTTTAATAATGGATCTTTAGTTAGTACATGCCAGTGTTTTGTAAATATTCATTCTATTTCTCTAGCTCCTGTACTATATGTACAGGGAGTGCAGAATTATTAGGCAAGTTGTATTTTTGAGGATTAATTTTATTATTGAACAACAACCATGTTCTCAATGAACCCAAAAAAACTCATTAATATCAAAGCTGAATAGTTTTGGAAGTAGTTTTTAGTTTGTTTTTAGTTATAGCTATTTTAGGGGGATATCTGTGTGTGCAGGTGACTATTACTGTGCATAATTATTAGGCAACTTAACAAAAAACAAATATATACCCATTTCAATTATTTATTTTTACCAGTGAAACCAATATAACATCTCAACATTCACAAATATACATTTCTGACATTCAAAAACAAAACAAAAACAAATCAGTGACCAATATAGCCACCTTTCTTTGCAAGGACACTCAAAAGCCTGCCATCCATGGATTCTGTCAGTGTTTTGATCTGTTCACCATCAACATTGCGTGCAGCAGCAACCACAGCCTCCCAGACACTGTTCAGAGAGGTGTACTGTTTTCCCGCCTTGTAAATCTCACATTTGATGATGGACTACAGGTTCTCAATGGGGTTCAGATCAGGTGAACAAGGAGGCCATGTCATTAGATTTTCTTCTTTTATACCCTTTCTTGCCAGCCATGCTGTGGAGTACTTGGACGCGTGTGATGGAGCATTGTCCTGCATGAAAATCATGTTTTTCTTGAAGGATGCAGACTTCTTCCTGTACCACTGCTTGAAGAAGGTGTCTTCCAGAAATTGGCAGTAGGACTGGGAGTTGAGCTTGACTCCATCCTCAACCCGAAAAGGCCCCACAAGCTCATCTTTGATGATACCAGCCCAAACCAGTACTCCACCTCCACCTTGCTGGCGTCTGAGTCGGACTGGAGCTCTCTGCCCTTTACCAATCCAGCCACGGGCCCATCCATCTGGCCCATCAAGACTCACTCTCATTTCATCAGTCCATAAAACCTTAGAAAAATCAGTCTTGAGATATTTCTTGGCCCAGTCTTGACGTTTCAGCTTGTGTGTCTTGTTCAGTGGTGATCGTCTTTCAGCCTTTCTTACCTTGGCCATGTCTCTGAGTATTGCACACCTTGTGCTTTTGGGCACTCCAGTGATGTTGCAGCTCTGAAATATGGCCAAACTGGTGGCAAGTGGCATCTTGGCAGCTGCACACTTGACTTTTCTCAGTTCATGGGCAGTTATTTTGCGCCTTGGTTTTTCCACATGCTTCTTGCGACCCTGTTGACTATTTTGAATGAAACGCTTGATTGTTCGATGATCACGCTTCAGAAGCTTTGCAATTTTAAGAGTGCTGCATCCCTCTGCAAGATATCTCACTATTTTTGACTTTTCTGAGCCTGTCAAGTCCTTCTTTTGACCCATTTTGCCAAAGGAAAGGAAGTTGCCTAATAATTATGCACACCTGATATAGGGTGTTGATGTCATTAGACCACACCCCTTCTCATTACAGAGATGCACATCACCTAATATGCTTAATTGGTAGTAGGCTTTCGAGCCTATACAGCTTGGAGTAAGACAACATGCATAAAGAGGATGATGTGGTCAAAATACTCATTTGCCTAATAATTCTGCACTCCCTGTAGTTATAAAAGTCGCCCCTGTATTTTTTCATTTATTTTTGTTTGTTTTTTTATTCTTAGTTAGAAGTGTGTTTCTATCGATCTTCTTAACTTTCTCATATGCAGTTCTCAGATTATGTTCATTATATCCTTTGTTTAATAGTTTAGTTGTTAGAATTTTTGATTCTTCCTCAAAATCACTTGTCTTTGAACAGTTTCTCTTTAGTCTCTGGTATTGACCAAAAGGGATATTGTTTATCCAGTTGGGGTGATGACCACTTTTGGCATTGAGATAGCCATTGCTATCAGTTGGCTTTTTGTATAATTTTGTCAAAATTTTATTATTCTCTGAGAATAAGATTAAATCAAGGAATCCGATTTCTAATTTACTGTGTTTTTCCGTGAAGCTAAGATTAAATTCGTTATTTTTAATATATGTGACAAAATCTTTGAGTTCTGTATCATTACCATTCCATATGACAAGGATGTCATCTATAAAACGACCCCATGTAATTAGTTTTGATATAAATGGGTTGTTGTTCCAAATGTGTGTTTCCTCCCATAGTCCCATGTACAGATTGGCGTAGCTTGGGGCAAATTTAGTCCCCATAGCTGTGCCGCCAATCTGTACATAGAAGTCCTCATTAAATTTTAGGTAGATGATAAAAGGTTGCTACTTTTGGGGTGTCTTGTTTTAGAAATTTCATTTCTTGATCATCTTTTAAGAATCTCTCTGCAATGTATGTATTTATATCTTGTATAACAATACTACCACCTTTATCGGCTTCCCTTATTGTGATGTCTGTATTGTCCTTAAGTTGTTTTAAAATAATCTTCTCTTTTCTGGTTAGGTTATCATTTTTGATCTTATGTAGGACAATACAGACATCACAATAAGGGAAGCCGATAAAGGTGGTAGTATCGTTATACAAGATAGAAATACATACATTTGAGAGGCAGAGAGATTATTAAAAGATGAAAAAACATATAGGAAAATACAGGGAGACCCAACACCAATATTCTTGAAATTATATACAGCAAAAATGAGGAAATATTAAATGATCAAGAAATGAAATTTCTAAAACAAGACACCCCTTACTGCATATGAGAAAGTTAAGAAGATGGATAGAAACAAACGTCTAACTAAGAATAAAAACACAAACAAAAATAAAAGAAAAAATACAGGGGCGACTTTTATAACTACATACAGTACAGGAGCTAGAGAAATAGAACGAATATTTAGAAAACACTGGCATGTACTAACTAAAGATCCATTATTAAAAGAAATTGGGGAGAAAAAAACACAAATTATATACAGAAAGAATAGGAATCTAAAATCAATAGTAGCTCCAAGCAAATTGAAATCTAAAGAAAAAGGCATAAACAAAGGTAACTGGCTGGGGTCAAACAGTACAGGTTTCTTTAAATGCAATAGATTAAATTGTGCTTCATGTATACATCATTATAGTGGAAACAAACCCACAAAACAAATAGTATCAACCTCCACCAAGAAAGTACATAATATTACTACGTTGACTACCTGTAAAACTGATTACAATACATAGGTCGAACTACACGACCATAAAAAAAAAGATTATTGGAGCATATTAGGAATATAGAAGGGGGAGAGAAAAATCATAGTGTACCAGCTCACTTTAAAAACTGCCATAACAAAGATCCCTCAAGTCTCAAAGGAGCAGTCTTAGAACACATAAAAAAGCCCCAGAAGGGACAAATAGGGAATTACACTTGAGAAAAAGGGAGACCTTTTGGATTCATTATTTTGGTACGATGAATCCAAGAGGCCTAAATAAAGATATTGACCTGCGGCCTTCCTTGAATAAACACATCAGCTACATTGGAGAAAACCACCCTATTAATGTATTTATAATTACTATAGAGGTTACAAATAAGTACTATCTGAGTGAAACAACACAAATGGAATATATATTAAAAAAATACAAAAATAATGCATATGACAATTCAAATACAGATATGCATGTTCCGATAATATGTTTCACAATAGAAAACGGTGATAGAACAAATCCTGCATAAAACCCTAAAAAACATTTTGACATATTGATTGTCACAATTTAAACCAACATATCTATTAGAAACAGAAAAATGAAATAAAAATAAAAATCTTTAGAAACATTCATAACTAATTGGATTTGCCAAATTTGTTAAAATGAATATATAAAGGATTTTTTCATATCACACTTTTTTGCTTGGATTTATATTTATGCCTTATGTTTATTCTCTTTTTTATTACTAATATTAATGGAAAACTAGTATGGGCTATGTACACTCAAATTAGGATCTTAATTGTTCATAATGATTTCCAATCAATTAACAACAAGATACATAAATTAAAATAACATATTTTTTATTTCAAAAACACTAAAAATATTTTAATATCATAACCATACTCATTTCATGTGATTAAATAGTGTCAATAATAATACACATACAAATAACTGTATATGGAGCAAATAGTTTGATCATGTTTACATAAACCCACTTGTGGTGAATGAATTCACAACTACAAACGTGCCTACAAGAATATGTTTGGGTCTTATCAAAATCTTCTGTTTTTCCTTATAACAACATCAGGTTACAAGAATAACCTATCTGTAAATTATTCTAGAGTTCTCAATGGTATATTTAGAACAATAACTCGGTTACTATAGTAACTATCTAAATACTAACCTTGTGACATATCTGTGCAAATATACTAATAGACAATGATATAACCTTATACTAAACCGTTATAGTACATGCTATCTTTCTTTGACCGAGAGAGATTTAACTTAGCCATATTTAAGAATTAGTTTGTAGGGGTCTAATCGTGATTCAAACGTAACAGAATCACGTATAACAACAGAAACACAGTATCCATAGCAACTACGTAAACACTATGAGGGACAACGCGTCCAATACACATTTACGTAATCACGCAAATACGTAATGTCGTACTTCTATACTAGGAACTTTACCCCCTTTTTGATACGCTACGATTTCAACAATACACTTTGACTGACAGAGACTAGATCGAATCAAACCCTAGAACCAACTAATAGGGCCCGACACTTATACACACACATAGGAGACGCTATTAGATTCACCAAAGAACACCCTCTGAAGAAGAAGGTATAAGAAAACCTTTGAAACGCGTAAGGGAACAAATACACACTTTTTTTTACTCCACTTGGAGGATCGTCTATGTGATTTATCTTTTAACAAGTATTTGCAACTTTTTGTAACTTTTGTCTACATCGGCTCTGTGCTTGAGCTCTGTGCCGCACTTACCGTACAAAGACTGTTTGGTTTTTATATATACAACCTTTTTACATTTGTGGTTGCTGGAAAAAAAGGTTTAAACCCTTTATGACTGTGACATAACAACTACAGTATTACCATCCACTGTGTTCGTGAACCACAAGTTATTCTATAAATGTATTTACATGCCTCATATGTTTGAGGACTTTTAATGTGAGTTGCCATTTGTCTGTCTTTTATTATCTTATTTATTATTAAACAGTTTTACACTATGTTCTTGCATTCTGCTTCCTTTGCATAAACCTGCTGGAGCCCAAAGAAAAAAGGCAACCAGTCTCTACCAGGACTGAAGGTTCATACTCTAAGAGGAGAAGGCACATACTCTGAGAGGAGAAGGACAATACGACTTGGCCCCACCACCACTACCACGCCAGGATCACGAAAGTTTCACACTTACAAGAGGCGGCAACTTACCTCATATGATTGAGGTTTGTTCTAGTAAGTGCAATACCTACCAGATTTCCTGAGCATTACATACCTGAACTTTAATCCGACTACACCTTAATGGACCTATAATTTATTTTCTGTTATTTCTATGAATTTATGTGATTTAACATTTTTAGATTTTGCACTAATAAGTACATCTACATATTTACCAACACTATTTGAGGCTATCTGCCAATTGAATAATATTCCAACCACTAGTGAAGTCAGGGAATACCCCCTGGAATAGCGCTGTTTTCTCACTCTCTTCTCACTGTTTTTTTTATTAGATTATATTTTTAAAAAATAATTTGGGCAGGAAAAGAGCTGAATGCCCTTTTAAGGGCAATGCCCATCCACATCCCCTTTTCAGGGCGATGGGTAGTTTAGGATTTTTTTAGCTAGGTTATATTTATTTTGGGGGGTGGGGGTTGTAATGTCAAGGGGTTAGTGGGTTTTTTAAACAAAAAAGCTGTTTGCTTAAAGGGACATGAAACCCACATTTTTTTCTTTCACGATTTAGAAAGAGCAGACAATTATAAACAACTTTCTAATTTACTTCTATTATCTATTTTGCTTCATTCTCTTGATATTCTTTGCTGAAAAGCATATCTAGATATGCTTAGTAGCTGCTGATTGGTAGCTACACATAGATGCCTCCTGTGATTGGTTCACTGTGTGCATTGCTATTTATTCATTAAAGTATATCTAAAGAATGAAGCAAATTAGGTAATAGAAATAAATTGGAATGTTGTTTAAAATTGTGTTCTCTACCTTAATCATAAAAGATAATGTTTGGGTATAGTGTCCATTTAAGTTCAATGCCCTACAAAATGCCCTATTAAGGGCTATTGGTAGTTTATTTTTAGAATGGGGTTTTTTAATTTGTGGTGGTTTTTTTAAGAGGTATTAGAATTCTATTATTTTTTTTATTGTTGTTAATTTCATTTGTTATTTTTTGTAAGGGTATTTTTTTTTGTAATGGTAGGGTTTATTATTTTTGTAAATGGTAGGTGTGTTTTTGTTATGTAATTTTTCTTATAATGGTAGTTTTTTTAATAATGGTAGGTTTTTTTAAGGATTTATGTTAGTATATTTATGCTTTTTTTAATTTGGGTTAAATTAGGGGGTTTCATGTAAGGGGTTTAGATGTTAGTTTAATACTTTGCATTGTGGAGGGATGGCGGTTTAGGGGTTAACAGTTTAGGGGAGGCCACGAGACAGTAGTGAAGGAGGCACAGGCAGGTAACAGCATCTAAATGATTGGAGGATATTAACTTTTATTCTCCAATCATTCATCAGCTGGACAGTGGTGACTTGTGCTGAGAGGGTCACGGGAGGAGCGGGAGCACTGGAGGGCAGAGCCAGACAGCAGACGCATTCGCAATTGAGCCATCAGCCAAGTAGCAGAGCAGTGCGTGTGGAGTCACGGAGATGGAGTGGGAGGGAGAGTCAATGGCACTCAGTGACAGTCTGTCAGTAAGTGGTGGTGTCTGAGACTGTGACACTTGATTATGACTTCTTGTTGTGGGTCGGCGGGTCCCTGTGTGGGAGCACTGGTAGACGGAGTGTGTGTGTCAGACTATGGGGAGAGCCTAGAGGACTGGGACTCTGGGAGGAGTGGGACCAAGAAGCGGTCAGCAGTGCCTGGATCACATTTAGAGGCAGAGCTCAGAGAGGCCTGGAGAGTCAGACGAGTGTCGAGTAGAGTAGTCAGGGGCAGGGCTGGTGGTATAATTACCTCACATATTCTTATTTAGCAGGAATAAGTTTGCATTAAATTACTGCTGTACATTTTTCTTAATGGCTAAACCCTACACAAACTGTAAACAAATTCCTTTACTTAAGATAGTTAATCAGAAACAACATTGCTCAAGTAAAGTTCAGTTCTACTTCTACCGTTCTACGATAATTTTAATGAAAGACAACCGCAATTCTTCCTCACCTCCTGTTTCTCAACCTCCTACCCTTCTAGATTGTAAGTTCCCACAGGAATTGGGCCCTCAATCCCTCCTGTATGTGTTTGTAAATTGTGTCCTGTCTCTTACAAGTCTTGTATTGTTTTATTTAAATTAATTGTATCCATGGACAGCGCTGCGGAATATGTTGGCGCTTCATAAATAAAGTATAATAATAATAATAATTCTTAAAATATTCAGAATTTCAGAGCTGCAATTTGTGCTAATTCTAAGCAATTAGAAATGCAAATGTATATGCTGCACTGTAGTGCTGAAGGATATGCAAGATGCCGATCATGTGCAATATTTATATATGTATATTGCTATTATATGGATTTTACATCATTATAACCTATGCAATATACAGTTGCTTGGCTTGCAATCTAGAAGACATCTTAAGCTGCAATTATCAGCTCAAAATGAAGTTACTGTACAGAGGCCAAGGACAGACTAGATTGCAAGTGTTTCTGGTAAGGTATCTACATTAACGTATAAGTATGAAGCATATATATAAAATATAAATTTAGAATGCTTTTTAATTTCAATAAGAATAAAAAACTACAACTATAACATACATTTACCTCTTCATTGCCTGCTACAGATAATGCTATGCATCCCTTTAAGGTCTGAAGAGGTTAAATAAAAAATAAAAAAAACATAATTTATGTAAGAATTTACCTGATAAATTCATTTCTTTCATATTGGCAAGAGTCCATGAGCTAGTGACGTATGGGATATACAATCCTACCAGGAGGGACAAAGTTTCCCAAACCTCAAAATTCCTACAAATACACCCCTCACCACACCCACAATTCAGTTTAATGAATAGCCAAGAAGTGGGGTGATAAAGAAAGGAGTAAAAAGCATCAACAAAGGAATTTGGAAATAATTGTGCTTTATACAAAAAAATCATAACCACCATAAAAAGGGTGGGCCTCATGGACTCTTGCCAATATGAAAGAAATTCATTTATCAGGTAAATTCTTACATAAATTATGTTTTCTTTCATGTAATTGGCAAGAGTCCATGAGCTAGTGACGTATGGGATTTCAATACCCAAGATGTGGAACTCCACTCAAGAGTCACTAGAGAGGGAGGGATAAAAATAAATAACAGCCATTTTCCGCTGAAAAAATAATCCAGAACCCAAAATAAAAGTTATTCTCATAATGAAAAGGAAAACTTAAAACATCAGCTGAAGAATCAAACTGAAACAGCTGCCTGAAGAACTTTTCTACCAAAGACTGCTTCTGAAGAAGCAAATATATCAAAATGGTAGAATTTAGTAAATGTATGCAAAGAGGACCAAGTTGCTGCTTTGCAAATCTGATCAACTGAAGCTTCATTCTTAAAAGCCCACGAAGTGGAGACTGATTTAGTAGAATGAGCTGTAATTCTCTGAGGTGGGGCCTGACCCGACTCCAAATAAGCTTGATGAATCAAAAGCTTTAACCAAGAAGCCAAGGAAATAGCAGAGGCCTTCTGACCTTTCCTAGGACCAGAAAATATAACAAATAGACTAGAAGTCTTCCTGAAATCTTTAGTAGCTTCAACATAATATTTCAAAGCTCTCACCACATCCAAAGAATGTAAGGAACTTTCCAAAGAATTCTTAGGATTAGGACACAAGGAAGGGACAACAATTTCTTTACTAATGTTGTTAGAATTCACAACTTTTGGTAAAAATTTAAATGAAGTCCGCAAAACCGCCTTATCCTGATGAAAAATCAGAAAAGGAGATTCACAAGAAAGAGCAGATAGCTCAGAAACTCTTCTAGCAGAAGAGATGGCCAAAAGGAACAACACTTTCCAAGAAAGTAGTTTAATGTCCAAAGAACACATAGTCTCAAACGGAGGAGCCTGTAACGCCCTCAAAACCAAATTAAGACTCCAAGGAGGAGAAATTGATTTAATGACGTGCTTAATACGAACTAAAGACTGCACAAAACAGTGAATATCAGGAAGTTTAGCAATCTTTCTGTGAAATAAAACTGAAAGAACAGAGATGTGTCCCTTCAAGGAACTTGCAGACAAACCCTTATCCAAACCATCCTGAAGAAACTGTAAAATTCTAAGAAATTCTAAAAGAATGCCAAGAGAATTTATGAAAAGAACACCATGAAAAGTAGGTCTTCCAAACTCGATAATAAATCTTTCTAGAGACAGATTTACGAACTTGTAACATAGTATTAATCACTGAGTCAGAGAAACCTCTATGACTTAGTACTAAGCGTACAATTTCCATACCATAAAATTTAATGATTTGAGATCCTGATGGAAAAACAGACCTTGAGACAGTAGGTCCGGCCTTAACGGAAGTGGACAAGGTTGGCAACTGGACATCCAAACAAGATCCGCATACCAAAACCTGTGTGGCCATGCTGGAGCCTCCAGCAACACAAACGATTGTTCCATGATGATTTTGGATATCACTCTTGGAAGAAGAACTAGAGGTGGTAAAATGTAAGCAGGATGATAACACCAAGGAAGTGTCAGCACATCCACTGCTTCCGTCTGAGGATCCCTGGACCTGGACAGGTATCTGGGAAGTTTATTGTTTAGATGAGAGGCCATGAGATCTATCTCTGGAAGACCCCACATCTGAACAATCTGAGAAAACACATCTGGATGGAGAGACCACTCCTATGGATGTAAAGTCTGACGGCTGAGATAATCCGCCTCCCAATTGTCTACACCTGGGATATGTACCGCAGAGATTAAACAGAAGCTGGATTGCGCCCAAGCAAGTATCCTAGATACTTCTTTCATAGCTTGGGGACTGTGAGTCCCACCCTGATGATTGACATATGCCACAGTTGCGATATTGTTTGTCTAAAAGCAAATGATTCTCTCTCCAACAGAGGACAAAACTGAAGAGTTCTGAGAATTGCACAGAGTTCTAAAATATTGATTGGTAATCTCGCCTCTTGAGATTTCCAAACCCCTTGTGCTGTCAGAGATCCCCAAACAGCTCCCCAACCTGAAAGACTTGCGTCTGTAGTGATCACAGTCCAGGTTGGCCGAATAAAGGAAGCCCCTTGAACTAAACGCTGGTGATTTAACCACCACATCAAAGAGTGTCGAACATTGGGATTTAAGGATATTAACTGTGATATCTTTGTATAATCCCTTCACCATTGATTCAGCATACAAAGCTGGAGAGGTCTCATGTGAAAATTAGCAAAAGGAATCGCGTCCGATGCTGCAGTCATGAGGCCTAAAACTTCCATGCACATAGCCACTGAAGGGAATGACTGAGACTGAAGATGCCGACAGGCTGCAACCAATTTCAAATGTCTCTTGTCTGTTAGAGACAGAGTCATGGACACTGAATCTATCTGGAAACCTAAAAAGGTAACCCTTGTCTGAGGAACCAAGAAACTTTTTGGTAAATTGATCCTCCAACCATGTTATTGAAGAAACAACACTAGTTGATTTGTGTGAGATTCTGCAGAACGTAAAGACTGAGCTAGTACCAAGATATCGTCCAAATAAGGAAACACCGCAATACCTTGCTCTCTGATTACAGAGAGTAGGGCACCTAGAACCTTTGAAAAGATTCTTGGAGCTGTTGTTAAGTCAAATGGAAGAGCAGCAAATTGGTAATGCTTGTCTAGAAAAGAGAATCTCAGGAACTGATAATGTTCTGGATGAATCGGAATATGAAGGTATGCATCCTGCAAGTCTATTGTAGACATATAATGTCCTTGCTGAACAAAAGGCAGAATAGTCCTTATAGTCACCATCTTGAAAGTTGGTACTCTTACATAACGATTCAAGATTTTCAGATCCAGAACTGGTCTGAATGAATTTTCCTTCTTTGGGACAATGAATAGATTTGAATAAAACCCCAGACCTTGTTCCTGAAAAGGAACCGGCATGATTACCCTGAAGACTCCAGGTCTGAAACACACTTCAGGAAAGCATGAGATTTTACTGGATTTGCTGGGATATGTGAGAGAAAAAATCTTCTCACAGGAGGTCTTACTCTGAATCCTATTTGATACCCTTGAGAGACAATGCTCTGAATCCATTGATTTTGGAGAGTATTTCTCCAAAAATCCTTGAAAAACCTTAATCTGCCACCTACCAGCTGAGCTGGAATGAGGGCCGCACCTTCACGTGGACTTAGGGACTGACTTTGTTTTTTTAAAAGGCTTGGATTTATTCCGATTTGAAGAAGGCTTCCAATTGGAAACAGATTCCTTGTGGGAATGATTAGATTTTTGTTCCTTATTTTGACGAAAGGAACGAAAACGGTTAGAAGCCTTAGATTTACCCTTTGGTTTTTTATCCTGAGGCAGAAAAAAACCCTTTCCTCCAGTAACAGTCGAAATAATAGAATCCAACTGAGAACCAAATAAATTATTACCTTGGAAAGAAAGAGATAATAATCTAGACTTCCAAGAGCATTCCAAGATTTAAGCCATAAAGCTCTTCTAGCTAAAATAGCTAAAGACATGGATCTAACATCAATTTTGATAATATCAAAAATGGCATCACAAATAAAACGATTAGCATATTGCAGCAAGTGAACAATGCTAGATATGTCAGAATCCAATTCTTGTTGTGCTAAATTCTCCAACCAAAAAGTTGATGCAGCCGCAACATCAGCCAAAGAAATTGCAGGCCTGAGAAGATGACCTGAATATAAATAGGCTTTCCTTAGATAGGATTCAAGTTTCCTATCTAAAGGATCCTTAAAAGAAGTACTATCTTCCATAGGAATAGTGGTATGTTTAGCAAGAGTAGAAATAGCCCCATCAACTTTGGGGATCTTTTCCCAAAACTCTATAGAAATTGCTGGTAAAGGATACAATTTTTTAAACCTTGAAGAAGGAATAAAAGGAGTACCTGGCTTATTCTATTCCTTAGAAATCATATCAGAAATAGCATCAGGAATAAGAAAAACCTCTGGAGTAACCACAGGAGTTTTAAAAACAGCATTTAAATGTGTACTAGTCTTAATGTCAAGAGGATAAGCTTCCTCAATATCCAAAGTAATTAACACTTCTTTTAACAAAGAATGAATATACTCTATTTTAAACAAATAGGTAGATTTGTCAGTGTCAATATCTGAGGAAGGATCTTCTGAATCAGATAGATCCTCATCAGAGGAGGATAAATCATTATGTAGTCGGTCATTTGAAATTTCATCAACTTAACATATAAAGCAAAATTATCAATTTCCTTATATGACAGTTTCAGGAATGGGAATAAATGCAAACAGCATAGCCCTCTGACATAGAAAGAGGCAAGAGGCAAACAGCAATGGGGAATAAAACTAATGAAAAATTTGGCGCCAAGTATGACACGCAACGTAAGTGGAAATTTTTTTTGCCGCCAACAATATCCGGAAATGACACACTTGCGTCACTAACGACGCAACTGTGTGTAAGGCTTCTGCGTCAACTACGAGGCCGGAAATGACGAACTTGCATCAACGGACGTACTTTTCATGCCAAAATTCTTGCGCCAAGAATGACGCAATAACGTCTAGCATTTGGCGCACCCGCGGGCCTAATGCTGCCCGCAATTAGTAAGAAAAAAGTACTCAATTGAAAAGAAGACTAAACCCCAGGTAAGAAAAAAATATTTCTTAATATGTTTATTTCCCAAATATGAAACTGACAGTCTGCACAAGGAAATACATGAACCTGACTCATGGCAAATATAAGTACAATACATATATTTAGAACTTTATATAAATGCATAAAGTGCCAGACCATAGCTAGGGTGTCTTAAGTAATCAAAAACATACTTACCAAAAAAGACACCCATCCACATATAGCAGATAGCCAAACCAGTACTGAAACAGTTATCAGTAGAGGTAATGGTATATGAGAGTATATCGTCGATCTGAAAAGGGAGGTAGGAGATGAATCTCTACGACCGATAACAGAGAACCTATGAAATAGACCCCCGTTAGGAAAATCATTGCATTCAATAGGTGATACTCTCTTCACGTCCCTCTGACATTTGCTGTACTCTGAGAGGAATCGGGCTTCAAAAAAGCTGAGAAGCGCATGTCAACGTAGAAATCGTAGCACAAACTTACGTCACCCCCTCTATAGGAGGCAAAGTTTGTAAAAACTGAATTGTGGGTGTGGTGAGGGGTGTATTTGTAGGCATTTTGAGGTTTGGGAAACTTTGCCCCTCCTGGTAGGATTGTATATCCCATACGTCACTAGCTCATGGACTCTTGCCAATTACATCAAAGAAAAAACAAAATACACCTATCAGTAATACCTTTTTTTTTTGGGTGTGCTGGTCCTTGGGGGTACTCTAGTTTAAAATCAAATAAAACAGAGAAAAATAAATTTAAGCTACCTGTGCTACTACTCCTGCCCTGTGTTAACCAAAATAATTAATAAAATATTTAATATAATGTTATTTAGAAAATATTGGTTTGGATGGTTTTTATTTTTCCGGGCCCATGATTTTATTTGATATAAAGTCACAGTGAGTGCTCTAAAGGTGTATATGTATCAGTTGGTGTGTTATCTAGTTGGCTAATAATGGCTATGAAGGGGTTAATCATTTTTTTCTTAATTTGTTTAAATTATTCTAGTCAGTTTTGCCAGACAGGGGAGAAAGGTTTCATCCAATGTAGGAATTGTTGAGTCTAGAATTAAAGGGACAGTACACTGGAATTGTTTTGTTTTATATATTAATGTATTTTCAATGGATTGTTGTTACACCAGCTGCAGACAGAGTAAAAAAAAAAAAATTATGATAAATTGCGTTTTCAGCCTTCATTTTTATTTGTGCATATATGAAGTAGCTTGTTTTGTGCTTTTAAGCCACGGCCTATTACAATGGGTTGAGGGTTGAGTTTGGAGGTAATCTCAGATCTATCTCATTATGTTATCACTTTCTGTGTACACACACTTGCTTCCTTATCTTATATTTGTCTGGAAAAATAAAGCTCAATACATATAGAGAACAAATAAATCAGCAGAGTAGTCCTATGTCCTAATAAGTAATTCATTTGCATGAAAAGCAATGGTCTTTTAACATGTTTAATATATTGCTTTGCTTTTCAGGGAAATAAATTAATTACTTCTTAGTAACTAGAACTTTAGTTTTTGTGTTTATATAACAAAGGTCATAATATACAGTATGAAGGCAGCATGGCAATGGATTTTCTTTGCCTAGCCTCACTGTAGGTGTCTTTAAATGAGGCAACTATAGCCTAGGCTATCTATTTTATAATGTTTATTGTTTTAGCCTACAAAATTGTCCCACAGTGACTCAGTATGTATCTCATTAGGGTACTTTTAGTCCCCCCCCCCATGTGTCATGCTATAGCTAGCCATGGCCCATGTTGTGTTGTCCAAATATACTGTTAATTTGAGTATGCACAGTTTTTTTTATCATCAATAACCATAATAAATTGGTGTCCTCAATAAGCATGTAGACAAATAAGCAATAATGCAGCAAGCCTGGGTCAGTGTGTAAATGCATAAAACAATATTGTGTAAATATCACCTAATCTACTGTAGACAGTGCAGCATTTATAAAATCAGTAGCTTATTTTTCCCCCTGCTTATGTTGATGACACATTTGTGTGTGGGCTGTGTGTGTGTGTGGGGGGGGGCTGTGTGTGTGTGTGTGGGCTCTGTGTGTGGGTCAGCTGTGTGTGTTTGTGGCCTGTGTTTGTGTGTGTGTGAGTGGGGGCTGTGTGTGTGGGGGGGGCTGTGTGTGTGTGGGGACTGTGTGTGTGTGTGTGTGTGGGATGTGTGTGTGCACTTTTGTGGGTTGTGTGGGCTGTGTGTGTTTGGCGACTGTGTGTGGGCTGTGGGCTGTGTGTGTGTGTGTGTGTGTGTGTGGGCTGTGTGTGTGTGTGTGTGGGGGGGGGGGTCTGTCTGTGTGTACACCTGTGTATGTATATATCTGTGTACCTGTGTATGTGTCTGAGTGTGTGGATGTATGTGTATATAAGTATCTCTCTCTGTGTATTATATCTGTGTGTGCATTGCCCCATTTCTTTTAAGTATGTTAAGGTTTAAACCATCTATTCCGTCCTTCTTACTGTCTAATACCTTATTTAGTAAATAAGACACGACACCACTTGTTTGGGAGAAAGAACCGGTCACGTTTCACGTTTATTAAATAAACGCTTTAACTTGTGCCTAAGCGTCATTCAAATTACCCTTAGGCACTTGATCAACCTATCAACGAAACTTGGCAACAAGTTTGTAATCCTAAACGTTGGTGGCATCTCACCCTAACCTAGCCCCTACTAGCAGATGGTCAAGGCCCCTTTCGATACCTGCAGCGTGACACCCGGATGTCACGCCCCATGGCACTCAGAGAGAGCTGTGATGTTCAGAGGTCTTCGGTCCCATTGCGAGGTAGAGGACCACCAGGCTGGCGCCTGGCAGGCATAACCCCTCCCTTTTCCAGGACCGTCACTCTTCTCTCCTTGTGCCCGCTCCCCAGGGCATTGACCACCCGCCTGCTGAGGCATGTCCAACCAGCCTGGTAAGGCACCCCCTGCCAGCCGAATCGTACAACTCAACCGCAGGGGTGGATGGCTACATTAAAGGCTCGGTCTTACTGCAGGCTAGCTCAATTAAACCCACCCCTGCCGAGCCAACTCACCCTAAACAGCCGCATCATAGCCGCCAATCTCCTCATCCAGGGACGGGTGGGCGGGGAAACCTTCTCCTTGAAGTCTGGAAACCGAAAGAGGCTGATCTCACTGTTGCAGGACCCTATAAAGGTAAGAAACAGACACCTCCTCTCCACTTGCAACATTGTAACAACACCATTTAGCATTATTCCAGACTTCAAGTTGGTAAACCCTTAATTTTGTTACAGGCCCACTAGAGGGCCCTCCACTACCATAAGGTTTAAACCATCTATTCCCTCCTTCTTACTGTCTAATACCTTATCTAGTAAATAAGACACAACACCACTTGTTTGGGAGAAAGAACCGGTCACGGTTCACGTTTATTAAATAAACGCTTTAACTTGTGCCTAAGCGTCATTCAAATTACCCTTAGGCACTTGATCAACCTATCAACGAAACTTGGCAACAAGTTCGTAATCCTAAACGTTGGCGGCATCTCACCCTAACCTAGCCCCTACTAGCAGATGGTCAAGGCCCCTTTCGATACCTGCAGCGTGACACCCGGCTGTCACGCCCCATGGCACTCAGAGAGAGCTGTGATGTTCAGAGGTCTTCGGTCCCATTGCGAGGGAGAGGACCCCCAGGCCGGCGCCTGGCAGGCATAACCCCTCCCTTTTCCAGGACCGTCACTCTTCTCTCCTTGTGCCCGCTCCCCAGGGCATTGACCACCTGCCACAAGAGCCAGGCGAACTCTTGCTGCCAAACAAACCAACAGGAACCCAGTAATTAACCATAACTTAACTAACATAACAATAACAATATAACAATTTCAACAGATTGCAACTTCACCATTTCAGCACATACAGTAATGAATAATCCCCAACAATGCTCCCCTGACGTCCCTTAGGAACATATCCAACCCTACGTCCATAAGGTGGACTCCATCTGGCCTAAATAGGTCCCTTTTGTCGGCCGTTATACTTTCGTGTCTGACCACGAAACCCCCAATGCCCGTGACCGCTCTTCCCATCTCCCTGTTCACCTTCTTGCGCACATTATATGCAGCTCTCTGTGTGACAATGTGCCGCCAGTGCAGTCGAGCAACTACATTTGACCACCCCAAAGTCACACCCTGCAACCAAGTGTGCATCCATTGCACATCCGCTGTCATTCTCTTAATTAAATCCAGCGCGGGCAATGCCCCCAAGTCATTTCCCCCGAGGTGCAGCACTAAAACGTTAGGCCGCCCCCACCTTTTGTGCGCCTCCTGTAAGAGTGCCGGCAAATCGGCCCACGACAATCCCCTGCGCCCTAACCACCGAAAGCTTGCCTTGGACGTTGGGAATCCAAGTTGCTGTCCCTCCGGCGATCGCAACGCCCTGAGATGAGCCCAGTGGATGCATGAATGGCCTACTATCCATACACGAACCGGAGGCGCTTTCACATTTGCAACACCTGATAAAACAGAGTACACCACCATGAACAAACTGCCCCTGCACAGCCTGGGTCCCCCCAAGAAAACCCCCCTCCTTGGAAATATTGGCCCTCACCATGCCTGCGCTCTAGCAGTGCCCTTTTGCTGTTCTAATATATGTTTTGTACTGGGTGGATTTCCATCTACCCAAGCGCTTAATCTCTGCCACCGCAACTCCCTTTTGAGCTGCGCTGGTCGCCGCGCCTATTCTAAAAGAATGCGGGGCGATCCTGCTTGGATCCAACCCTGCCTGCTTCGTCGTCTTCGCCAGTACCTGGCGGAATTGAAAGACCGACAGAGCCAAACCGTCCTCATGTATCAGGAACAGTCGCCCTACATCCGGCCTCACTTTAAGGTATTGCTCCACACAAAACACCGGGCAGCAATCCTCAAACTCCTGTCGTTCAAGGGGTAACCATGCCCCCACCCCCTCCTGGTCCGTCTTGGACCTGGGTACAAACAGCAGGAGCCCACCATCCGTCAAACGGACGTGCTCTAACTGTATTCCACCGCGGCCTTTATCCTTGGCCGACGCAACAAGCTCCCGCACCCTGAGAGCTCCCGCAAACGCCAATGCAAATGCCGTTCGAAAAGAAGCTGCTCGTATTCGGAGGTGCAAACCTTTGCCATGCCCTTTGCTAATACCCTCAGCCTCTCCTGGGTAATGGGTTCCCTCCGATCTTTTTGACGGGGGGCTAACCTGCCCCATCCCTTCAACACCTTCCTTACTAGGAATGTCCCTGAGTGGTCCTCAAAGCCAAGCGCCTTGTTAAAGAAAGCCAACGCCGATAGCCTACCACTCGCGCTGGCCTTACTGACCCCCTCTATCCGCAATAAAACCAACCAATCTAACACCAGCACTCTAGAAGCCCTCTGTACCTGTACACCTCTGCGTTGACAGAACGCCTCCCAGCAGTCCCAGTGACTCTTATACGCTGACCATGTCCTTGGCGCCAAGGATGCCTTAACCAAGGCTAGGATGCTCATCCAACCTTCACCAGCTGCCAAAGAGAAGAAGGGCATGTTAACCCCTCCTCCACCGCCATGGGTGCCGCTGCTCTAAAATGCTCCCATTTAAATTGAGAGAGTGCATCTGCAATGATGTTCTGCACTCCCGGGACGTGTTTGGCGGTAAAATGTATATTGCACTGCAAGCATCGTAACACCAGGTGCCGCAGGCAGCACACAACCGCTGGCGATGACGCAGACAGCCTGTTAATGGCGTACACCACACTCAGGTTGTCCGTCCAGAACACCACCGCTTTATTAGCCAATCTATCCCCCCAAATTTCAACAGCCACCACTATCGGGAATAATTCCAAAAGCGTCAGGTTTTTGGTGTATCCCGCAGCTATCCAGCCCCACGGCCATAGAGCAGCGCTCCATTCTCCATCCAGGTATGCTCCATACCCGAAACTGCCCGCTGCATCCGTGTATAAGTTTATTGCCTTGTTGGGTACTTTCCTACCCCTCCATAGGCACACACTGTTAAAATCCACCAAGAATTTCTCCCATATCTCCAGGTCCTCCCTGACATCTGCCGTAATGCTAGTCCATTTCGCTAGACCGGTAGGGCCTCTCAAAAGGCCCTCCAATCGGCGGTTAAAGGCTCTTCCCATCGGGATGACCCTACCCGCAAAATTCAGGAGGCCCTGCAGTGACTGCACCTCTTTTATTGCAACCTTGCTCGCCCCTTTAAGCCTTCGGACCGCATCTAACATCCGGAAAACCTTGTCCATGGGCAGCCTGCATTCCGCCTGCACTGTGTCTATTTCTATCCCCAGAAATGTGAGACAGGTGCACGGCCCCTGCGTTTTGTCGTCCGCGAGCGGCACTCCAAACCGCGACATCATATCCTGCATAACTTCCATGAGCCTTTCACACTCCGTGGAACCTGCTCTCCCAACCAACAAGAAATCGTCCAAGTAGTGTGCCACTGTTCCCCCACTTGACGCCTTGTACACTACCCAATGCAGGAACAAGCTAAAACACTCGAACAGGGAACAGGACAAGGAGCAGCCCATCGGCAAACACCTGTCCACATAATATTCCCCTTCAAACTTCATGCCCATTAGTCTGAATGCTGAGGGGTGCAGCGGCAGCAAGCAGAAGGCCGACTCAATGTCTAGCTTTGCCAACAACGCCCCCGGCCCGCATGCCCTGACCACGTCCAGCGCACGATCAAATGATTGATAGTGCACAGAACT
Source organism: Bombina bombina (assembly GCF_027579735.1). Taxonomy (NCBI): domain Eukaryota; kingdom Metazoa; phylum Chordata; class Amphibia; order Anura; family Bombinatoridae; genus Bombina; species Bombina bombina. The sequence continues at coordinate 160,095,167 of NC_069504.1, read as the reverse complement.
CAACACAGGGTCAATGGCATCGTTAACTGACTCCCCTTTCGGGAAAGAAAGGTGATGTATTAACCTGAACTTCCCTTCCTCTTTCTTGGGCACCACACCCAATGGGGAGATCACCAGATCTTCCATCGGGCAGGTGGAGAATGGCCCCGACACCCTGCCCAGCGCCACCTCCTTTGCCAACTTTTCCCTAACTACATGCGGGAATTCATAGGCCGTTTTCAAATTTCTGTGCACTGAAGAACCCGCCACCCGTCCCATGACCGGTATCCGGAAACCCCATTCCAACCCCGACCTCAGCAGCTCAGCTGCCCCTGTGCCGGGGTAGTTCGCCAGCCATATCAACATGGCCTGCAACCTAAGCGGAGTTTGTGCCCTTGACTGTAACTCCCGATTTAGGCGTGAGTTTGGGCTGTCCCTGGTCTTTTCGTTTTCCACAATCGGCTCCCGGGTGAGGCCCTGCACAGAACTTGCAGATGTGACAAAAGGAGCAACTGCTCCCCCTATCACACTGCTTATCCTGGAATTTCCAGCATTCCCTCCCCTTCCTGCCCAGCTGTGCCCCTTGGCGCGGCGGTGCTTGACGTGACGCAATTTGGACCACAAGTGCATATCCTGCATCCCAAAATGTAGTAGGGGGTTCCCTACCATCTTCCTCCTGAAGGCCATGTCATATTCACGCCATGCACCTTCCTTGAATCTCGTACGGATATCCTCTATGGTATCCTGGTACTTAAACAGGTTGTGCCCCTGCAACGGCCATCTGTCAACATAGCATGCAGCTAGCACACGGAAGCATTTAAGCCATTCCTCGTACGTCTCCGGCCTACGCACTTTCTTTGGGCCTGAGCCGTCCGCAGCTCTTTCTTTGGCCCTAAACGTGTCTAGAGAGAGCTCGAATACATTAACGTATCTTCCCTCCTGTATCTTTTTAACAACCTTCGCCTTCAAATGGCCGTAAAGCGAGTGGACCAAACAGGGATAAGTATCCCCCTGTGCCGCCACTTTACGTGGCACTGGTCCCACTTGCATTATAGCGCCCCCTAAAGCTTGCGACCCCTGTAACTCAAGTGTCTGATTCCTAGCGCCTGCCTTGTCCTTAACTTGAGCCGACGCCATCTTCTTTATCCACCTAAACATCCTGCGCTGACCCTTCCCCACTAATCCGAGGTCCTCCCCGCTATCTGATCCGTGTGCATGATGTCTGGTGCATGGCACTCACCCTCGCCTTGTATCCCTGCTCCAGAAGGGGTTGCTTGACTTGCCGCACTCTGGATTCCGCTGGGCCCTGCCACTGCCAGGGTGCTGCTCTGGCTTGATGCCATCTCTGCTGTGCTCTCCGGAACCTGTTGAGACAAAACAACTTGGGGGGTACTCTGGTCTGCGAGAGGGGCAACAGTTGAAGCACCCTCTCTCCCCTCCCCCAGCATCCCCCCAACTGACATACCCAGCACATTAGCCACAGCATTCCTGATAATTGCCTCCTGCGCAGCCCCCTCCCTGGCGTGACCACTAAACCCAGGCTGGGGCCTCGCAGTATCCCTCGCACGTAGCGCTGCCTCAACAGCTCTCCTGATCATATCCTCATCCACTCCACTATGTGACTGGCCACCTCTAGGGATCTGCCCCCTGTCATACTGCGTATCATTCGGCCCATCACTCGGTCTCACAACTCCCCCAGCCCTAAACTGATAAGTTCCCTCATAGGCATGCGTTATCCCTGCATGTCCCCAACCCCTATGTGTTTCATAACTCATTCCAGTCTCCAATCGACCATATGCCCCCATAGGCCCACCGGCCTCTGATACTGCATCTGCGCCTGCATACCTCAGGTTCATACTCCCCCTCATGCAAGCTTGTCCCAATGTGACCCCTCTGCCTATGCTCCGTAGTGTTTCCCCACTTTCTCTGTGCCCTTCACTGCCTCTATCTGTAGCCACAGCCTGTGAACTCGTGCTAGGCCACTCTGAAGGCCTTTCAACTGACCACACTGCTCTGCCTGACACACCTGATGGGCCCGCATGAGGACCGCGATCTACCGCCATGCGTGCATGCGCACTATCAACAGGCATACCCACGTGGGAACCAACTGCGCCACTCGTTCTCCTGCCTGGCACCCGGACCATCAGCCATACCCCTGCCTGGTAAGTGGACCCCACTGCACCCTGCCTGCCCCACTGGTGACCCGCTTGCGACCCGGAGTCCCCTCAAGTTACCTTCGGGGCTCCGGTCTCACGAGCCGGTCCTCTCTCTGCCATGTCCTCCCTCAAAATGGCGGCCGCGATCTCCCTCCTCCTCAGAACTCTCGGAGGAGGTGATCTCGCGGGAACCGCCATTCGAAAGGCCAGACTCCGCTGCGCACTATGCAATGTGGCTGCGCTCTGGGCCTGGTCCCACACCACCGCCAGCCCCAGCGACAGCCACGCCAAGGCCCTGATCCACCTGAGGAGAGCCCCCAGTAAAAGATTGGGCCAAGGCCAAGACTGCCGCCAAGGCCGCCGGCAGCAAGGCCGCAATCTGCCCAGCCAGGCTGGCCCCTACATCCGCTGGGGCCACCGGAATTACCAAATTGCCCTGACCACTCTCAGTTCCCACCATACCACCCCTCACCGTTGTGACAACCCTGCCGGGCTGTGGCCCTGGGTTGGTGGCTACCCTCTTAGCCCCACTAGTCTGGGCCTTCCCCTTAGGGCCTGTAACCCCTAAGATTCCCCCAGCTTTTCCCTTTCCCTTGTTAAAACTCCTAGCAGGTGGGGATTTTTGGGGGGTGGGGGGTACCACATCTTCTGACTCAGGCTCCTGTCTTTGCTTTGCAGGTCCTTTTTTCCTCACAGCCATCTCCACCACCTCCCTGTAACGCTTGGGAGGCACAGATCTTCTCTTGGATCTCTCCATGCTTCACTTCAAGAACCTTCAGCCAACTTCAGAAACCTTCTCCTTGAAGTCTGGAAACCGAAAGAGGCTGATCTCACTGTTGCAGGACCCTATAAAGGTAAGAAACAGACACCTCCTCTCCACTTGCAACATTGTAACAACACCATTTAGCATTACTCCAGACTTCAAGTTGGTAAACCCTTAATTTTGTTACAGGCCCACTAGTGGGCCCTCCACTATCATTTGTTCTGGGTAGAGGCCCCGCAATGTCATTTTGCCTAGGGACCTGCACTTGTTTGGGCCGGCCCTGGGATCTCTGTAATGTTCTTGTTTTTATAAGAAAACACATAAAAATAAGGCCCAGTTCAACTCAACTGTTCCTAATTGTCAGCATAATTCTTTATTATATAAATAAACAGTTGTTCCAATAGTACAAATTGTATATTGCAATATATACAATGTTATAGTGCTCAACATTATTGGATTTATATGTTTTTTTAATAAAATGTTGTGCATTACCTTTAATGATTTTTCTCCCATTTTTATTTTAATTTTAAAAGCTGTGGGGGCGGGGTTGGGGGTGGAGATTGGGCGGGGCTGGGGTGGAGATTGGGTGGGATTGGAGGCGGAGATTGAGCAAGATTAGGGCGGGGTTGGAGGCGGGGAGAAAGGGGGCCCCATTTTGTCATCCCACCTTGGGTCCCGCAATGCTAGGACCGGCCCTGATGGTGGTTTAGGGGTTAATAGTTTATTTAGGCACTTTGCGATGTGGGGGGATGGCAGTTTAGGGGTTAATAATTTATTTAGATATTTTGCGTTGTAGGAGAAGGGCGGTTTAGGGGTTAATAGTTTATGTACTTTGAGATGTGGGGGGATGGGGGGATGGTGGTTTAGGGGTTAATACTTTTATTTAGTGTTTGCGATTTGAGTGAATGGCGGTTTAGGGGTTAATAGTGTAGTTTATGAGTGTAAGTGTACTTTGTAATGTATTTTTGTTGTGTTTTGTGCAAATTTTTATTTTCGGAACCCAGTTTACCACAACTCTTAGATAGCGGTAAGGATTGAAGCGGAAAAATCGGAATGGCCTTAAATATTCTCTTTTGATTACTTAAGTGGATACTAAACCCAAAAATGTTATCTCATGATTCAGACAGAGCATGCAATTTTAAGCAACTTTCTAATTTACTCCTATAATAAATTAAAAACAATATTTAAATATAGCCACCAATAAGCAAGCACTATCCAGGGTGCTGAACCTAAAATTGGCTTGCTCCTTAGCATTACAGTCCTGCTTTAAAAAAATAAAGATAGCAAGAGAACAAAGAAAAAATTGATAACAGGAGTAAATTAGAAAGTAGCTTAAACTTGCATGCTCTATCTAAATCATGAAAGAAAAAAATTTGGGTTAAGTATCCCTTTAAAGATCTCTGCTTATTTTCTGATCTACTGGCTATTGTCTGTCACATACCTTAAAGCACATGTATAATTTATATAATATATGCATAACTCATTTATAAACTATATAAACTCGATAGCCCCATTTAAGATGACACCTAATCAGCATTCAGGGCTATTTCACTTCTTCTTAACTTGTCTGTAAACGCATAGGTTACAGATGTCTGACAACCTGAACTTGATTGCTTTGTAATCTTAAATTCTGGCAGCCAATGCTGATCTAGTGCCCTGAATGCATGCAAACGGGTTTTCTTTCTAAGAACCTTGCCTACATGCAGTATGATACATGGGGGCCTATATGTATTCATTTTCTTACATTTTTATGTTCATTCTCTCTTCTTTTTTTCTCTTCTTTTCATATGTATTTATGTATTTATTTATGTATTGTCTTTGTTATCTGTCAGGGTCCTTGTTCATCTAGGAGTCTGTGTTGTATAGTCTGAAGGCATCTTCAGCAGAACGCGTGCACGATTTATTTATTTTTTAAACTTCTATTGTCAATGTACTTTGTTCTCTTGGTAACTTTTGTTGAAAACCAGGTAAAAGTGATTTTGAATATTTTATAAGACCAATAAAAAGAAAAGTGCAGACTTCAGGTGCAGTTAAAAAAGTCCATTATTTATTGATATCAAAAGTATAAATATCATTTTCAAATCCATGTCATACCATGACGTATTTCCTCAGAGAGATTTTGTATGTTTGCCCTGTGATAGTAGCTACTGTCTATCAGTCCAGATCTGAGTTTAGGGACTGGGGCTTATCAAGCTACAAAACAATGTGTATCTGAAACATCATACAGTCTTTTATGGTACACATGGTGGCTGAAACTTTGGGGGAGATTTAATAAGCAGTGGATGCTTTTTTCTCCGCCCGTAGTTTCTGGCGATCGGAAACTGAAGTTAAGAAGCAGTGATCGTAAGACCCCTGCTCGGACTGCAGTCATCCCGAACAGATACGATCGGGATGATTGACACCCCTTGCTATCGGCTGATTGGATGCAAATGTGCAGGGGGCGGCATTGCCCCCTGCGCATTTGTTTTAGAATTTCTTTCTAGTACAGCAGCCGCCATACAGATTCCCAATATGACAAGGCACACGGAACATTTCCACACAACATATATAAATGTATATTATACCAATGCAGACTAATAGCACACTAACAGCTATAACAATACCTAAGGCAAATACTTGATGTAAGTCACCCACACTAGTTTTCTGTTTTATGAGCAGACTTTAGATCAGACCTATCCATCTGGGAACTCATTAACCTTTGCCGCTTCTTCACCCAAATTAGATAAACAGGAAAGCCCTATCCACCCCTTTCTATTTTTGACAGATATGTGTACACTCAAAAAATAGGAAAAGGAAATGGGAGAGTATAGAGGGGATATTAAGCACTCTTACACCTATCACTTGTAATAAGCTGTAAAATTACAGCATGAAATATCTGCTAGCGAATAATAAATGTATATACTGGTATTAAAACCTATAATCTTTATTAAGGAATTTATTTAAAAATTAATGACTAAGGTGATAAACATCACCTATCATTACCCACACAGATATATTACCTAAAGGTACACCACAATTACTGCACTGCTGCTATCATGTCACCCCCCTGTATTCCTGGCCAATATCAGGAACCGTCGGCTTCAGGTGCCAGGGGTAGCATGAGGCAACAGTTAATGCAGCAAAAATAATTAAAAGTGGTATAAGTTAAGTAAAAAAAGTAGTTTAAAAACTTAGGAAGACATAGAGCTGAACTTTTAAAACCTAATAATAAAGAATCCTGCAATTCTCTCAGGTTTATATCTACATATACCAATCAGAGTCAATCAATCTCCAGCATTGTTCAGAAACATTGGCATATTTTAAAAGCAGATGAAATATTGGAAACTGTCATTCCTGATAAACCACTATTTACATATAGAAGGGCAAACAACTTAAGTGACTGCCTAACAACCAGTCACTTCTCCAGAAATGCGATAGCAGCAGTGCAGTAACTGTGGTGTACCTTTAGGTAATATATCTGTGTGGGTAATGATAGGTGATGTTTATCACCTTAGTTATTAATTTTTAAATAAATTCCTTAATAAAGATTATAGGTTTTAATACCAGTATATACATTTATTATTCGCTAGCAGATATTTCATGCTGTAATTTTACAGCTTATTACAAGTGATAGGTGTAAGAGTGCTTAATATCCCCTCTATACTCTCCCATTTCCTTTTCCTATTTTTTGAGATTAATTTAAAGGGGCAGCACCGAGGCTATATACATTACCTCCTCTATCCTATCTTTACTCATTGATACTGTGCCTATATTTGACTTTAAAGATATGTGTACACATCAGATCCTAAACCACACCTAACCTAGGACTAGATTACGAGTTGCTCGCTAACTGGTAAGTGCAAGCAATATCAGGTTTATCACGGGTGTTTGCACTTGTCGGAAGTATCATGCTTTATTATAATTTAAATTAAATGCATTCACTCAAGAGCAATTTAATTTAGCATGTCGAGTTAGCGCAACCTCAGAGCTCTGGTTAACTGTTAAGCTTGAATGAAAATAAGAACAAAATATATCAAAAGTAAATTTAAAAGTACAGTTACACTCATAATAACACTGTCTAATATAAAATTATTATTTTAAAAAAATTGCAATAAAAAGATAAAAGGGCTCAAAGGTGTGTGTAAATATGTATTTATCTATTTGTATGTGTATATATGTATTTACAGACATATGTACACATTTAAACACATAAATTCAAATGTATCCATATATAGACATATACATTTAAGTGTCATTGAGACCTTTGCCGTCAAGAATCTGAAAACATAAAAATAATATTTATTCAATATTTGTATTTAATAAAGTTTTTTAACTGTGTATTTACAGTCAATATTTCAAATTCCTATGTTCTTCACACAGGGGGATATGTATGTATGTGTTGTACTGTATATTTATCGTACATATTTACCATTCCAATGTTCTTCACTTACAGCACAATGTCTTTTTTATTATATATACATGCGAAACAGGTACCTGGATAAATTAACCTCATCCTTGTGCATCAGCAAAGGGTCTTGACAACTTGGGCTAATGCGCAACAAATCGGACATTACCATAACAGGTCAACCCTCAACCTGCGACTGCACAAACAATTGCACCCATCCTCCCTTCTCCTCCTGGACTGTTTTGGACTTACGAATAAACAGCAAAACGATGTTGTTGTACAACCTGACATGGTTTACCTGGACACTCCTCAGAACATGCCTACTTGGCCATACTAGCTCACTGATCCATAAACCTGCATGAAAGGTCAGCACAAACGCAGCACAAAATAACATGACCTCATAACCTTAAGAACAATCACTACCTAGTGCCCTCACCAACTGCACTAGCCTCTGGGTAATGGGTTCTCTAGAATCTTATGTAGAAAAAGGAATTGTGAAGCGGAGCAGTAAATAGTGAAAATAAAAATCAATATTCTTATTCTGTATAGATTAAAATGGGAATACACATAATGGTAACAAAGGATTTGTCAGAACAAAGCTGACGCGTTTCGGCTTCCTGACGTTGTCAAAGCTTAAAATAGGAGTGTTTAAACCCCACTACTTATAGAATCAGACTCGCCCTTATTGGATGTTTTTGACACACCTCAAACCAATCATTCTAACTCCTATAGGTTCTACATGGGAAGGAGGCTGGTAGTGTCTAAACTAAGGTTAGCTGCTTTACAGTTAGTTCTGCCACAGTATTGGGATTAATGTTAGATCACGATATACCAATTAGGTTTGGAATGAATAAATTGTTATAATTCAAGGTTGATGGAAACCAAGTTTAAAGGTTCGCTTAGTCACATATGTAGATATAATTACAATAATTACTAATGTCGGTAAAAAACATCAGTGGGCTTGTTTGTAGACAGTAAACACCAAGTTAAAACATGATCAATGCACATCTTAGCACCATAACAAGAAAGTATAGTTTATAAATTTTGTAAACTTTAGTTACATAGCCTTTACTTTATAGCTGGCTACAATTACATAATGTGTATTCCTTGTTTTGATTGTGCCCTTAGTATGTTTACCTGTATTAAGATAGGAATTGACAAATTGTTATTTTCTTCTAGACAAGCCTTTGTGTAATTAAAGGTTGGTATGGACCCATAGCTGAAAGAGAACATGAACTAATATATACAGATTGTAACAGCATAAATGAGATGTGCGTGTGAACGACTAGATGGACCCAATTTAAAGCAATAAGTGCATGGTTAGAACAGGGTCAGTTATTGATCCTATAACTATAGAGAACAGTTTAGACAACTGGGTAATGCTAATAAAAGGGTATTTATAATATCAGGGTGATGAGTGTGTCGTAATCTAACCTTAATTGCTGACTAGCTCCCTATAGGTATTATATGTTTCTTAAATGGGTGGACTCCTATTATATTATATTATATGAGTAAACCTCTAGGGACCTAACCTCTGCATTTAAACAATTATAGGGATATCCTTCTGTGGTGGTTAAACCTTCATAACCTATGTATATAAACCTCTAATAGCCTGGCCTCTATGTTTAAGTAATTTACTTTATCTATAGTGGATAGAATTTGAAGGAATCTATAGGTAATTTGTTCACAAACAACAATCTCTAAAGTAAGTATTTATGTTAATGCCGGTAGTTGATGAGGTCAAAGCTAGAGTTCATGCCAGAGGGATCCCTGGTCTTCAAAGTAAAGATGCAGTAGATCTCTTGTTTGGCTAGACAATTCTGTCTATTCCCTCCCCGTGGTGGGGTGAGAACCCTTTCTATGCAGGTCCATTTAAATGTTTGCGCGCTTTTGTTGTGAAATTGCGGAAAATGTTCGACTAGTGGTGTACTTGCCTTGCCAATATTGATAAGCAATAGAATAAACCCTTTAAGGTATATATATATGCAACTCTACAAAGTGTGGTTTCCCAAAACCCACACTAAAAAATATTTAATATACAAAATTAGAGTGCGCTAAACAGCTCTACCTATAGCCTAATTATACACTATTAGTAAATAAAAAGTGTAATAAATTACAGATAGAATTCTTTAGAAGCAATACGAAAGAATTAAAAATATATATAAACACTATTAAACTTTATTGCACAAATATAGACATTTAAAACACTTATTTTTAAGGTGCACCTTATTTAATAAATACTAAAATCAAGTGACAATATTATATTCCACTACTAACACTTAAAATCCTATTGTAAGAAAAGAGATCTGTTTAGCTCTGCTAAACATTTAGCTCTGCTTCTTAGCAAAGAGATCAAACTACAAAAGGATCAAATACATAAGGATATTTGAGTTATTTCAGAAAGGTGGTAGACCTGAACTGTGAATTAGTTTCACTACAGAAATTGAATAGTTAAAGGTTTGAGTTAATTTACATTCTTTTGTATTCTGGTTTTTAGTATTGCAATTAGATAACAATTAGATTGTTTGCATAGGTGAGCAATTAGGAGGGACCCCACCCTATCTTTCTGAGGGTATTTAAAGAGATCTGTTTAGCTCTGCTAAACATTTAGCTCTGCTTCTTAGCAAAGAGATCAAACTACAAAAGGATCAAATACATAAGGATATTTGAGTTATTTCAGAAAGGTGGTAGACCTGAACTGTGAATTAGTTTCACTACAGAAATTGAATAGTTAAAGGTTTGAGTTAATTTACATTCTTTTGTATTCTGTTTTTTAGTATTGCAATTAGATAACAATTAGATTGTTTGCATAGGTGAGCAATTAGGAGGGACCCCACCCTATCTTTCTGAGGGTATTTAAAGAGATCTGTTTAGCTCTGCTAAACATTTAGCTCTGCTTCTTAGCAAAGAGATCAAACTACAAAAGGATCAAATACATAAGGATATTTGAGTTATTTCAGAAAGGTATATAACATTTCTCTTTTAAATTGTTGTTACTTGAATAGTTTGTACTTTCAGATAATATATTTTGTATTTCTATTAACTTTATATTTTGTTTTTTTATAGGTGGTAGACCTGAACTGTGAATTAGTTTCATTACAGAAATTGAATAGTTAAAGGTTTGAGTTAATTTACATTATTTTGTATTCTGGTTTTTAGTATTGCAATTAGATAACAATTAGATTGTTTGCATAGGTGAGCAATTAGGAGGGACCCCACCCTATCTTTCTGAGGGTATTTAAAGAGATCTGTTTAGCTCTGCTAAACATTTAGCTCTGCTTCTTAGCAAAGAGATCAAACTACAAAAGGATCAAATACATAAGGATATTTGAGTTATTTCAGAAAGGTATATAACATTTCTCTTTTAAATTGTTGTTACTTGAATAGTTTGTACTTTCAGATAATATATTTTGTATTTCTATTAACTTTATATTTTGTTTTTTTTATAGGTGGTAGACCTGAACTGTGAATTAGTTTCACTACAGAAATTGAATAGTTAAAGGTTTGAGTTAATTTACATTCTTTTGTATTCTGGTTTTTAGTATTGCAATTAGATAACAATTAGATTGTTTGCATAGGTGAGCAATTAGGAGGGACCCCACCCTATCTTTCTGAGGGTATTTAAAGAGATCTGTTTAGCTCTGCTAAACATTTAGCTCTGCTTCTTAGCAAAGAGATCAAACTACAAAAGGATCAAATACATAAGGATATTTGAGTTATTTCAGAAAGGTATATAACATTTCTCTTTTAAATTGTTGTTACTTGAATAGTTTGTACTTTCAGATAATATATTTTGTATTTCTATTAACTTTATATTTTTTTTTTTTTATAGGTGGTAGACCTGAACTGTGAATTAGTTTCACTACAGAAATTGAATAGTTAAAGGTTTGAGTTAATTTACATTCTTTTGTATTCTGTTTTTTAGTATTGCAATTAGATAACAATTAGATTGTTTGCATAGGTGAGCAATTAGGAGGGACCCCACCCTATCTTTCTGAGGGTATTTAAAGAGATCTGTTTAGCTCTGCTAAACATTTAGCTCTGCTTCTTAGCAAAGAGATCAAACTACAAAAGGATCAAATACATAAGGATATTTGAGTTATTTCAGAAAGGTATATAACATTTCTCTTTTAAATTGTTGTTACTTGAATAGTTTGTACTTTCAGATAATATATTTTGTATTTCTATTAACTTTATATTTTGTTTTTTTATAGGTGGTAGACCTGAACTGTGAATTAGTTTCACTACAGAAATTGAATAGTTAAAGGTTTGAGTTAATTTACATTCTTTTGTATTCTGTTTTTTAGTATTGCAATTAGATAACAATTAGATTGTTTGCATAGGTGAGCAATTAGGAGGGACCCCACCCTATCTTTCTGAGGGTATTTAAAGAGATCTGTTTAGCTCTGCTAAACATTTAGCTCTGCTTCTTAGCAAAGAGATCAAACTACAAAAGGATCAAATACATAAGGATGTTTGAGTTATTTCAGAAAGGTATATAACATTTCTCTTTTAAATTGTTGTTACTTGAATAGTTTGTACTTTCAGATAATATATTTTGTATTTCTATTAACTTTATATTTTGTTTTTTTATAGGTGGTAGACCTGAACTGTGAATTAGTTTCACTACAGAAATTGAATAGTTAAAGGTTTGAGTTAATTTACATTCTTTTGTATTCTGGTTTTTAGTATTGCAATTAGATAACAATTAGATTGTTTGCATAGGTGAGCAATTAGGAGGGACCCCACCCTATCTTTCTGAGGGTATTTAAAGAGATCTGTTTAGCTCTGCTAAACATTTAGCTCTGCTTCTTAGCAAAGAGATCAAACTACAAAAGGATCAAATACATAAGGATGTTTGAGTTATTTCAGAAAGGTATATAACATTTCTCTTTTAAATTGTTGTTACTTGAATAGTTTGTACTTTCAGATAATATATTTTGTATTTCTATTAACTTTATATTTTGTTTTTTTATAGGTGGTAGACCTGAACTGTGAATTAGTTTCACTACAGAAATTGAATAGTTAAAGGTTTGAGTTAATTTACATTCTTTTGTATTCTGTTTTTTAGTATTGCAATTAGATAACAATTAGATTGTTTGCATAGGTGAGCAATTAGGAGGGACCCCACCCTATCTTTCTGAGGGTATTTAAAGAGATCTGTTTAGCTCTGCTAAACATTTAGCTCTGCTTCTTAGCAAAGAGATCAAACTACAAAAGGATCAAATACATAAGGATATTTGAGTTATTTCAGAAAGGTATATAACATTTCTCTTTTAAATTGTTGTTACTTGAATAGTTTGTACTTTCAGATAATATATTTTGTATTTCTATTAACTTTATATTTTGTTTTTTTATAGGTGGTAGACCTGAACTGTGAATTAGTTTCACTACAGAAATTGAATAGTTAAAGGTTTGAGTTAATTTACATTCTTTTGTATTCTGTTTTTTAGTATTGCAATTAGATAACAATTAGATTGTTTGCATAGGTGAGCAATTAGGAGGGACCCCACCCTATCTTTCTGAGGGTATTTAAAGAGATCTGTTTAGCTCTGCTAAACATTTAGCTCTGCTTCTTAGCAAAGAGATCAAACTACAAAAGGATCAAATACATAAGGATATTTGAGTTATTTCAGAAAGGTATATAACATTTCTCTTTTAAATTGTTGTTACTTGAATAGTTTGTACTTTCAGATAATATATTTTGTATTTCTATTAACTTTATATTTTGTTTTTTTATAGGTGGTAGACCTGAACTGTGAATTAGTTTCACTACAGAAATTGAATAGTTAAAGGTTTGAGTTAATTTACATTCTTTTGTATTCTGGTTTTTAGTATTGCAATTAGATAACAATTAGATTGTTTGCATAGGTGAGCAATTAGGAGGGACCCCACCCTATCTTTCTGAGGGTATTTAAAGAGATCTGTTTAGCTCTGCTAAACATTTAGCTCTGCTTCTTAGCAAAGAGATCAAACTACAAAAGGATCAAATACATAAGGATATTTGAGTTATTTCAGAAAGGTATATAACATTTCTCTTTTAAATTGTTGTTACTTGAATAGTTTGTACTTTCAGATAATATATTTTGTATTTCTATTAACTTTATATTTTGTTTTTTTATAGGTGGTAGACCTGAACTGTGAATTAGTTTCACTACAGAAATTGAATAGTTAAAGGTTTGAGTTAATTTACATTCTTTTGTATTCTGTTTTTTAGTATTGCAATTAGATAACAATTAGATTGTTTGCATAGGTGAGCAATTAGGAGGGACCCCACCCTATCTTTCTGAGGGTATTTAAAGAGATCTGTTTAGCTCTGCTAAACATTTAGCTCTGCTTCTTAGCAAAGAGATCAAACTACAAAAGGATCAAATACATAAGGATATTTGAGTTATTTCAGAAAGGTATATAACATTTCTCTTTTAAATTGTTGTTACTTGAATAGTTTGTACTTTCAGATAATATATTTTGTATTTCTATTAACTTTATATTTTGTTTTTTTATAGGTGGTAGACCTGAACTGTGAATTATTTTCACTACAGAAATTGAATAGTTAAAGGTTTGAGTTAATTTACATTCTTTTGTATTCTGTTTTTTAGTATTGCAATTAGATAACAATTAGATTGTTTGCATAGGTGAGCAATTAGGAGGGACCCCACCCTATCTTTCTGAGGGTATTTAAAGAGATCTGTTTAGCTCTGCTAAACATTTAGCTCTGCTTCTTAGCAAAGAGATCAAACTACAAAAGGATCAAATACATAAGGATATTTGAGTTATTTCAGAAAGGTATATAACATTTCTCTTTTAAATTGTTGTTACTTGAATAGTTTGTACTTTCAGATAATATATTTTGTATTTCTATTAACTTTATATTTTGTTTTTTTATAGGTGGTAGACCTGAACTGTGAATTAGTTTCACTACAGAAATTGAATAGTTAAAGGTTTGAGTTAATTTACATTCTTTTGTATTCTGGTTTTTAGTATTGCAATTAGATAACAATTAGATTGTTTGCATAGGTGAGCAATTAGGAGGGACCCCACCCTATCTTTCTGAGGGTATTTAAAGAGATCTGTTTAGCTCTGCTAAACATTTAGCTCTGCTTCTTAGCAAAGAGATCAAACTACAAAAGGATCAAATACATAAGGATATTTGAGTTATTTCAGAAAGGTATATAACATTTCTCTTTTAAATTGTTGTTACTTGAATAGTTTGTACTTTCAGATAATATATTTTGTATTTCTATTAACTTTATATTTTGTTTTTTTATAGGTGGTAGACCTGAACTGTGAATTAGTTTCACTACAGAAATTGAATAGTTAAAGGTTTGAGTTAATTTACATTCTTTTGTATTCTGGTTTTTAGTATTGCAATTAGATAACAATTAGATTGTTTGCATAGGTGAGCAATTAGGAGGGACCCCACCCTATCTTTCTGAGGGTATTTAAAGAGATCTGTTTAGCTCTGCTAAACATTTAGCTCTGCTTCTTAGCAAAGAGATCAAACTACAAAAGGATCAAATACATAAGGATATTTGAGTTATTTCAGAAAGGTATATAACATTTCTCTTTTAAATTGTTGTTACTTGAATAGTTTGTACTTTCAGATAATATATTTTGTATTTCTATTAACTTTATATTTTGTTTTTTTATAGGTGGTAGACCTGAACTGTGAATTAGTTTCACTACAGAAATTGAATAGTTAAAGGTTTGAGTTAATTTACATTCTTTTGTATTCTGTTTTTTAGTATTGCAATTAGATAACAATTAGATTGTTTGCATAGGTGAGCAATTAGGAGGGACCCCACCCTATCTTTCTGAGGGTATTTAAAGAGATCTGTTTAGCTCTGCTAAACATTTAGCTCTGCTTCTTAGCAAAGAGATCAAACTACAAAAGGATCAAATACATAAGGATATTTGAGTTATTTCAGAAAGGTATATAACATTTCTCTTTTAAATTGTTGTTACTTGAATAGTTTGTACTTTCAGATAATATATTTTGTATTTCTATTAACTTTATATTTTGTTTTTTTATAGGTGGTAGACCTGAACTGTGAATTAGTTTCACTACAGAAATTGAATAGTTAAAGGTTTGAGTTAATTTACATTCTTTTGTATTCTGGTTTTTAGTATTGCAATTAGATAACAATTAGATTGTTTGCATAGGTGAGCAATTAGGAGGGACCCCACCCTATCTTTCTGAGGGTATTTAAAGAGATCTGTTTAGCTCTGCTAAACATTTAGCTCTGCTTCTTAGCAAAGAGATCAAACTACAAAAGGATCAAATACATAAGGATATTTGAGTTATTTCAGAAAGGTATATAACATTTCTCTTTTAAATTGTTGTTACTTGAATAGTTTGTACTTTCAGATAATATATTTTGTATTTCTATTAACTTTATATTTTGTTTTTTTATAGGTGGTAGACCTGAACTGTGAATTAGTTTCACTACAGAAATTGAATAGTTAAAGGTTTGAGTTAATTTACATTCTTTTGTATTCTGGTTTTTAGTATTGCAATTAGATAACAATTAGATTGTTTGCATAGGTGAGCAATTAGGAGGGACCCCCACCCTATCTTTCTGAGGGTATTTAAAGAGATCTGTTTAGCTCTGCTAAACATTTAGCTCTGCTTCTTAGCAAAGAGATCAAACTACAAAAGGATCAAATACATAAGGATATTTGAGTTATTTCAGAAAGGTATATAACATTTCTCTTTTAAATTGTTGTTACTTGAATAGTTTGTACTTTCAGATAATATATTTTGTATTTCTATTAACTTTATATTTTGTTTTTTTATAGGTGGTAGACCTGAACTGTGAATTAGTTTCACTACAGAAATTGAATAGTTAAAGGTTTGAGTTAATTTACATTCTTTTGTATTCTGTTTTTTAGTATTGCAATTAGATAACAATTAGATTGTTTGCATAGGTGAGCAATTAGGAGGGACCCCACCCTATCTTTCTGAGGGTATTTAAAGAGATCTGTTTAGCTCTGCTAAACATTTAGCTCTGCTTCTTAGCAAAGAGATCAAACTACAAAAGGATCAAATACATAAGGATATTTGAGTTATTTCAGAAAGGTATATAACATTTCTCTTTTAAATTGTTGTTACTTGAATAGTTTGTACTTTCAGATAATATATTTTGTATTTCTATTAACTTTATATTTTGTTTTTTTATAGGTGGTAGACCTGAACTGTGAATTAGTTTCACTACAGAAATTGAATAGTTAAAGGTTTGAGTTAATTTACATTCTTTTGTATTCTGTTTTTTAGTATTGCAATTAGATAACAATTAGATTGTTTGCATAGGTGAGCAATTAGGAGGGACCCCACCCTATCTTTCTGAGGGTATTTAAAGAGATCTGTTTAGCTCTGCTAAACATTTAGCTCTGCTTCTTAGCAAAGAGATCAAACTACAAAAGGATCAAATACATAAGGATATTTGAGTTATTTCAGAAAGGTATATAACATTTCTCTTTTAAATTGTTGTTACTTGAATAGTTTGTACTTTCAGATAATATATTTTGTATTTCTATTAACTTTATATTTTGTTTTTTTATAGGTGGTAGACCTGAACTGTGAATTAGTTTCACTACAGAAATTGAATAGTTAAAGGTTTGAGTTAATTTACATTCTTTTGTATTCTGTTTTTTAGTATTGCAATTAGATAACAATTAGATTGTTTGCATAGGTGAGCAATTAGGAGGGACCCCACCCTATCTTTCTGAGGGTATTTAAAG
Organism: Bombina bombina; assembly: GCF_027579735.1. Lineage (NCBI taxonomy): Eukaryota > Metazoa > Chordata > Amphibia > Anura > Bombinatoridae > Bombina > Bombina bombina. The sequence goes on along the minus strand of NC_069504.1, from coordinate 160,078,144 downwards.
AGATCTGTTTAGCTCTGCTAAACATTTAGCTCTGCTTCTTAGCAAAGAGATCAAACTACAAAAGGATCAAATACATAAGGATATTTGAGTTATTTCAGAAAGGTATATAACATTTCTCTTTTAAATTGTTGTTACTTGAATAGTTTGTACTTTCAGATAATATATTTTGTATTTCTATTAACTTTATATTTTGTTTTTTTATAGGTGGTAGACCTGAACTGTGAATTAGTTTCACTACAGAAATTGAATAGTTAAAGGTTTGAGTTAATTTACATTCTTTTGTATTCTGTTTTTAGTATTGCAATTAGATAACAATTAGATTGTTTGCATAGGTGAGCAATTAGGAGGGACCCCACCCTATCTTTCTGAGGGTATTTAAAGAGATCTGTTTAGCTCTGCTAAACATTTAGCTCTGCTTCTTAGCAAAGAGATCAAACTACAAAAGGATCAAATACATAAGGATATTTGAGTTATTTCAGAAAGGTATATAACATTTCTCTTTTAAATTGTTGTTACTTGAATAGTTTGTACTTTCAGATAATATATTTTGTATTTCTATTAACTTTATATTTTGTTTTTTTATAGGTGGTAGACCTGAACTGTGAATTAGTTTCACTACAGAAATTGAATAGTTAAAGGTTTGAGTTAATTTACATTCTTTTGTATTCTGTTTTTTAGTATTGCAATTAGATAACAATTAGATTGTTTGCATAGGTGAGCAATTAGGAGGGACCCCACCCTATCTTTCTGAGGGTATTTAAAGAGATCTGTTTAGCTCTGCTAAACATTTAGCTCTGCTTCTTAGCAAAGAGATCAAACTACAAAAGGATCAAATACATAAGGATATTTGAGTTATTTCAGAAAGGTATATAACATTTCTCTTTTAAATTGTTGTTACTTGAATAGTTTGTACTTTCAGATAATATATTTTGTATTTCTATTAACTTTATATTTTGTTTTTTTATAGGTGGTAGACCTGAACTGTGAATTAGTTTCACTACAGAAATTGAATAGTTAAAGGTTTGAGTTAATTTACATTCTTTTGTATTCTGGTTTTTAGTATTGCAATTAGATAACAATTAGATTGTTTGCATAGGTGAGCAATTAGGAGGGACCCCACCCTATCTTTCTGAGGGTATTTAAAGAGATCTGTTTAGCTCTGCTAAACATTTAGCTCTGCTTCTTAGCAAAGAGATCAAACTACAAAAGGATCAAATACATAAGGATATTTGAGTTATTTCAGAAAGGTATATAACATTTCTCTTTTAAATTGTTGTTACTTGAATAGTTTGTACTTTCAGATAATATATTTTGTATTTCTATTAACTTTATATTTTGTTTTTTTTATAGGTGGTAGACCTGAACTGTGAATTAGTTTCACTACAGAAATTGAATAGTTAAAGGTTTGAGTTAATTTACATTCTTTTGTATTCTGGTTTTTAGTATTGCAATTAGATAACAATTAGATTGTTTGCATAGGTGAGCAATTAGGAGGGACCCCACCCTATCTTTCTGAGGGTATTTAAAGAGATCTGTTTAGCTCTGCTAAACATTTAGCTCTGCTTCTTAGCAAAGAGATCAAACTACAAAAGGATCAAATACATAAGGATATTTGAGTTATTTCAGAAAGGTATATAACATTTCTCTTTTAAATTGTTGTTACTTGAATAGTTTGTACTTTCAGATAATATATTTTGTATTTCTATTAACTTTATATTTTGTTTTTTTATAGGTGGTAGACCTGAACTGTGAATTAGTTTCACTACAGAAATTGAATAGTTAAAGGTTTGAGTTAATTTACATTCTTTTGTATTCTGGTTTTTAGTATTGCAATTAGATAACAATTAGATTGTTTGCATAGGTGAGCAATTAGGAGGGACCCCACCCTATCTTTCTGAGGGTATTTAAAGAGATCTGTTTAGCTCTGCTAAACATTTAGCTCTGCTTCTTAGCAAAGAGATCAAACTACAAAAGGATCAAATACATAAGGATATTTGAGTTATTTCAGAAAGGTATATAACATTTCTCTTTTAAATTGTTGTTACTTGAATAGTTTGTACTTTCAGATAATATATTTTGTATTTCTATTAACTTTATATTTTGTTTTTTTATAGGTGGTAGACCTGAACTGTGAATTAGTTTCACTACAGAAATTGAATAGTTAAAGGTTTGAGTTAATTTACATTCTTTTGTATTCTGGTTTTTAGTATTGCAATTAGATAACAATTAGATTGTTTGCATAGGTGAGCAATTAGGAGGGACCCCACCCTATCTTTCTGAGGGTATTTAAAGAGATCTGTTTAGCTCTGCTAAACATTTAGCTCTGCTTCTTAGCAAAGAGATCAAACTACAAAAGGATCAAATACATAAGGATATTTGAGTTATTTCAGAAAGGTATATAACATTTCTCTTTTAAATTGTTGTTACTTGAATAGTTTGTACTTTCAGATAATATATTTTGTATTTCTATTAACTTTATATTTTGTTTTTTTATAGGTGGTAGACCTGAACTGTGAATTAGTTTCATTACAGAAATTGAATAGTTAAAGGTTTGAGTTAATTTACATTCTTTTGTATTCTGGTTTTTAGTATTGCAATTAGATAACAATTAGATTGTTTGCATAGGTGAGCAATTAGGAGGGACCCCACCCTATCTTTCTGAGGGTATTTAAAGAGATCTGTTTAGCTCTGCTAAACATTTAGCTCTGCTTCTTAGCAAAGAGATCAAACTACAAAAGGATCAAATACATAAGGATATTTGAGTTATTTCAGAAAGGTATATAACATTTCTCTTTTAAATTGTTGTTACTTGAATAGTTTGTACTTTCAGATAATATATTTTGTATTTCTATTAACTTTATATTTTGTTTTTTTATAGGTGGTAGACCTGAACTGTGAATTAGTTTCATTACAGAAATTGAATAGTTAAAGGTTTGAGTTAATTTACATTCTTTTGTATTCTGGTTTTTAGTATTGCAATTAGATAACAATTAGATTGTTTGCATAGGTGAGCAATTAGGAGGGACCCCACCCTATCTTTCTGAGGGTATTTAAAGAGATCTGTTTAGCTCTGCTAAACATTTAGCTCTGCTTCTTAGCAAAGAGATCAAACTACAAAAGGATCAAATACATAAGGATATTTGAGTTATTTCAGAAAGGTATATAACATTTCTCTTTTAAATTGTTGTTACTTGAATAGTTTGTACTTTCAGATAATATATTTTGTATTTCTATTAACTTTATATTTTGTTTTTTTATAGGTGGTAGACCTGAACTGTGAATTAGTTTCATTACAGAAATTGAATAGTTAAAGGTTTGAGTTAATTTACATTCTTTTGTATTCTGGTTTTTAGTATTGCAATTAGATAACAATTAGATTGTTTGCATAGGTGAGCAATTAGGAGGGACCCCACCCTATCTTTCTGAGGGTATTTAAAGAGATCTGTTTAGCTCTGCTAAACATTTAGCTCTGCTTCTTAGCAAAGAGATCAAACTACAAAAGGATCAAATACATAAGGATATTTGAGTTATTTCAGGAGTTATTCAGGGTTATTCAGGCTTATTCAGTAGTAACTAATACTTATATTTTTCTTATTGTTAAAGTGTTGCATAGTTTAAAATGTCTCAGATACAGTGCAATGGGTGTTTTGCACTTTTTAATCGTTCTACTTTTTGGAGATTTAGGGGCTGTCCTGTTTGTAAGCAGTTTTCCCTGTTAAGGGAGGAAATAGCTAAACTTCAAGCTAAGGTAAGTAACATACCTGTTACCTCTACAAAGCTGCCTCAGAAAGAAGCCCCTCTACCCCAGAGATCAGCAAGGAGAGGCAGATGGATCACTGTAGGCTCTGGAAGAATTAGAACAGTAGACCAGAAGCATTGCCCACAACCTCTGCCATTGCAAAACTCCTATGCTGCTCTTGCCGAATATACTTGTGATGAGGAGATTGCTGTTTCTGAGCCCTCTGAAGCTGTAACAGGTAATTTAAATCTATTGGCACCTGATTCTCCAGGTAACATAACACAGGAAAGAACTGCAGATGTGTTTTTGAGAAAAAGACTGTTAGTGGGTGACTCTATTTTGAGGAATGTGTATTTAGGTGAAAGTAAAGGAGAAACAAGGGAGGTTAGATGTCTTCCAGGAGCTACTGCTCACAGGGATAAGAATCGTATTTTGAGAATTGTTAAGGCAGCAGAAAAGGGAAGTGAGTTAGATGTGATTGTACATTTAGGAACAAATGATCTGGCTAGTAATCATGTTGCTGCTGTTCAGAAAGAGTTTTGTGACCTAGGTAATCATTTAGAGACTGTGGCATCAACTCTATCATTTTCTGCTATTTTACCTGTGTATGGCCAGGAAGCAGGAAAGATGGAGCGGATAACAACATTTAATTCTTGGTTAGATAAGTGGTGCAGGGAACGAGGATTTGGTTTTATTGGCCATTATAGCTCTGTTTGGAAAGATACTAGGTTATTTAGGAGAGATGGCTTGCATTTGGATGCTAAAGGAACAGAGTATCTGGGAGAGGAGTTTAAATACTTTATTAGAAATCATTTAAACTAATAAAGGGGGGTAGCATTAATATATCCACCTGCCCCCCACAGCATGCCAAAACTGTTAGTCCAAGTAACAATTCTAGAAATTCTAGTAGAAAAATTCTTCGTGCCATGAGCACAAATGCTCGCAGCTTAGGAAATAAATTACCTGAACTCATTTCAATAATGACTAGGGACAACTTGGATTTAGTAGCTATAACAGAAACATGGTACAATGATTTGCATGACTGGGACATAGTCATACCTGGATACAGGTTATTTAAAAAGAACAGAGTAGGAAAGAAAGGTGGAGGAGTTGCTTTGTATGTAAATGAAAATATAAAGGTTACTGAAATTGTAGGAACAAATGATGAGGTGGAAAGTATTTGGGTGACTTTGGAAATTGGAGATAAAAATGTTTTTAGAATAGGGGTTGTATATAGGCCTCCATTGCAGGATGAAAAACTGGACAATCTGTTATTAGATGAAATAACCAAAATGACCATGAAGGGTAAGGTTATAGTACTGGGGGACTTTAATTTGCCAGATATAGACTGGAAGATTCCTTCTGCCAGATCGGCTAGAAGCAGGTATATTCTTGAATCTCTGCTAGGGGAATCACTTGAACAATTAGTCAAGGAACCAACTCGTAAGGAAGCTATATTAGATCTAATACTTACAAACAGTGATACAGTTTCAGATGTGTCTGTAGGTGAGAACTTAGGATCCAGTGATCATCAATCTGTTTGGTTTAGTATTCATGTTCAGGAACTGTCCACCCAGACTAAAACAAAAGTTTTAGACTTTAGGACGGCAGATTTTTCATTAATGGGAGAATACCTAAAGAACTATTTAAAGGGGAAAACTCTTATTACAGGGGTTCAAGAACAGTGGGAATTTGTGAAAGGTGCCATTTTAGATGCAACCGCACACTGTATTAGACATGTCTGTAAAAGTAAAAGAAAGCGGAAACCAATTTGGTTTTCCAAAGAAGTAGCACATGCTGTAAAGACAAAAAAGATAGCTTATAAAAATTACAGACACACACAAGCAGATGATGATATGAAAATATGGAGACTCCAACAAAAAAAGACTAAGCAGTTAATTAGGAAGGTTAAAGCTCATGCAGAAGAGAAGATAGCACAGTCAGTAAAACATGGGGACAAAACATTCTTTAGATATATCAGTGAAAGAAGAAAAAATAAGGTAGGAATAGTAAAATTGAAATCAGTTGATGGTAGAATAATAGAAGGAGATAAGCAGATTGCAGACTGTCTCAATGATTACTTCTGTTCTGTTTTCACTAAAGATTGTGAAGATACAATGTCTACATTAAGGGATGCAACGCAAAATAGAAACAAGCTTAACAGTAATATTTTTACAGAGGATGAGGTTTTGTTAGCATTATCAAAAATAAATGTTACAAAGGCAGTGGGTCCTGATAATATTCATCCAAGGGTTTTAAAAGAACTTCGATCAGTGCTAACTGTCCCATTAACTGATCTGTTTAATCAGTCACTATTAACAGGAGCTGTCCCAGATGATTGGAGAATAGCAAATGTAATACCCCTTCATAAAAAGGGCAGTAGAGAAGAATCTGGCAACTACAGGCCAGTTAGTTTAACTTCAGTAGTAGGGAAATTAATGGAAAGCCTCTTAAAAGAAAGAATTATGACTTACATAAAGACAAACAATTTAGAGGACCAAAATCAGCATGGTTTTACTTCAGGGAGATCATGTCAGACTAATCTAATTGACTTCTTTGATTATGTAACAAAAGTATTAGACAAGGGAGGAGCAGTTGATGTAGCATATCTAGATTTCAGCAAAGCATTTGACACCGTCCCACACAATAAACTTATTCACAAACTATATCTCCTTGGTCTAGATTCAAAAATTGTGAACTGGGTGGAATGCTGGCTTAAGGACAGAAAACAAAGTGTCTTAGTAAATGGAGTTCATTCAGCAGAGGGGGCTGTTACTAGTGGTGTTCCTCAGGGGTCAGTTCTGGGGCCTGTTTTGTTTAACATATTTATCTGCGATATCAGCAAAGGGCTACAGGGGAAAGTATGTCTCTTTGCAGATGATACAAAAATTTGCAACAGAGTGGATGTTCCAGGGAGGGTAGACAAAATGAGAAGTGATATACAACAATTGGAGGATTGGACAAATGACTGGGGTCTAAAGTTTAACACAGCAAAGTGTAAAATAATGCATTTAGGGAAGAAAAATCCAAATGTTAATTACAGACTCAATGACACTTTACTGACTGTTACAGACGAGGAACAGGACTTGGGAATTATTATTTCAGATGATTTAAAACTTAGTAAACAATGTAGTAATGCAGCGAGTAAGGCTAGCAGAATGCTTGGATGTATTGGTAGAGGTATTTGCAGCAGAAATAGTAAGGTTCTTATGCCACTTTATAGATCATTAGTTAGGCCTCATCTTGAGTATTGTATGCAGTTCTGGAGACCATATCTTCAGAAGGATATTAACAAACTTGAATCTGTGCAAAGGAGGGCTACCAAAATGGTACATGGTCTAAAAAATAAAACTTACCAGGATAGGCTCAATGACCTAAATATGTATAGCTTAGAGGAGAGAAGGGAAAGAGGTGATATGATAGCAACTTTCAAGTACATTAAAGGGTTTAGTAAAACTGAGGCTGTGGGTATTTTACATAAAATGGAAAATTCAAGAACAAGGGGTCATGAGCTCAAGCTAAAGGGTAGTAGATTCAGAAGTAATTTGAGGAAGCACTTCTTTACAGAAAGAGTGATTGATTTATGGAATAAACTTCCTCAAGAGGTAGTAGCAACAAACACTGTGGGGGACTTTAAAAATGCATGGGACAAGCATAGGGCTATCCTACGAACTAGATAAGTTTATACTGTTAGGTAAGGTCGGGCAGACTTGCTGGGCCTATGGCTCTTATCTGCCGTCAATATCTATGTTTCTATGTTTCTATGTAAGCTAAAGGCTTTCAGATATTCAAAGTTGATATCTATTCTGCTCGTTTTACCCGATAATTGATTGTATCAGTTTTGTTTCAAAGTTTATACTGAAAACAATATATATCAAAATTGAGTGTCAATAGATTAGCCTCAGTCTTTATATATCGTTTATACTATTTGGTCTTATATCTCCAGAGAAAAACCAAAAGAAAAAGAAAAAAACTTTTTGGAATGTCAATTTTATACTGTGGGGTACCCTTTATGTTGGCGATTACTGTTGTATTCAGGTTTAACAGTTATTGACGATATATCCTCTGCTGATGTATATGAGTGAAAATATCATATTATTGGTCCCAAACATAAAGGTGTAACAGCACTCACCAGAATCCGAAAGATTTAAGATCATAATACCTTTCCTAGAGTCGGCTTTCTCCTTGCGGCGGTGTTTGGTGTTTCTGAATCAGCCGTTACCTGGCTGTGACGTGTGTGTCTTCACGTGACTTCTTTGCTCAACAGGAAAACAGGGAGAATCTCCGTTACCAAGGCTGGCCAGCTGAACGGACAAGATCCGTTCAGCTGGCCAGCCTTGGTAATGGAGATTCTCCCTGTTTTCCTGTTGAGCAGCAACCTTGGAAGTGTCCCTGTGGGAGACGGAACTTTTGAGAAAGGACAAGTTGATACTTCACTATTGAAGATATTGTGCTCCTGGTAGCATTCTCTAAAAAAATAATTATATCGCTGTTTTGAAAGCAACACTCACCGGCAACCCGGCAAGGCTATTGATGCGGCAAAGAAGTCACGTGAAGACACACACGTCACAGCCAGGTAACGGCTGATTCAGAAACGCCAAACACCGCCGCAAGGAGAAAGCCGACTCGGAGAAAGGTATTTTGATCTTAAAACTTTCGGATTCTGGTGAGTGCTGTTACATCTTTATGTTTGGGACCAATAATTTGATATTTTCACTCATATACATCAACAGAGGATATATCGTCAATAACTGTTAAACCTGAATACAACAGTAATCGCCAACATAAAGGGTACCCCACAGTATAAAATTGACATTCCAAAAAGTTTTTTTCTTTTTCTTTTGGTTTTTCTCTGGAGATATAAGACCAAATAGTAAAAACGATATATAAAGACTGAGGATAATCTATTGACACTCAATTTTAATATATATTGTTTTCAGTATAAACTTTGAAACAAAACTGATACAATCAATTATCGGGTAAAACGAGCAGAATAGATATCTTTCAACTTTGAATATCTGAAAGCCTTTAGCTTACAATAGGATTTTAAGTGTTAGTAGTGGAATATAATATTGTCACTTGATTTAAGTATTTATTAAATAAGGTGCACCTTAAAAATAAGTGTTTTAAATGTCTATATTTGTGCAATAAAGTTTAATAGTGTTTATATATATTTTTAATTCTTTCGTATTGCTTCTAAAGAATTCTATCTGTAATTTATTACACTTTTTATTTGCCAATTTTGATGTTAGATAAGTGTTCCCTGATAAGTGATGTCACTTCTCGTGTAGTCATGCCTGTATATTGTCTATCACTTTCCTGACATGTGATGAGATAAACCACATAGGTTGATCTACAATTCATACACATGTTCTTTGTGTAGCTGAAGCCTGTGGCTGGTGATCTAAAAGAGCCTCCTTGTTCCACCTTCTCACAGGTCACACATTCTCTATTGTGGCATTTAAACATGCCCTTATTAGTCAACCATGTGTATTGAGTCAAGGTAGTAGAAGGAAGCTTAGTTGTAGAGATCATATTGCCAATTGTCCTATTGCGTCTATAGGCAAATTTACAATTCTTAATTGAGAGGGCTTCGATTACAAAATTAAAGGAAATAAAGGTGACAGAACAATATCCCAGACGACAATCTCCTGATGCCGGGTTCCAATACGGAGAACCATTGGGTATGATTCTTGGGTAACTGGACCAGTCTTTAAAGTACTGCAATCCACCATTTGAAACAGTGAAGGTTGTTTCTTCTGTCAAATAGGAATGAATAATTGGGAGGCTAGGTTTACATCCAAAAAACAGCTGCTGGCACCAGAATCAATGATAGCAGAAAGTTGAAGAATGTTCTCGTCCAGTTGCAGGAAAACAGAAATGACAAGGTCAGAAGAGGAATTGTAAATAGGAAAATTGAGACAGGTAGCCTGGGCTGCAAAAATACCGTTACTGGTCTAATGAGACAGTCTTTTAAAACATGACCAGGCTTGGCACAGTATAGACAAAGATGGAGATTCCATTTTCTGGCTCTTTCTACTGCAGATAGAGGTTCACAAACCAGCCCAATCTGAATAGGTTCTGCTTCATCAGTAGTTTTAGCAGCAGGTGACATTACAGGTATTGGGGGAGGATAGTAGTCTGATCATCTAGGCAATGGTAGCATGACATTCTGTCTCTCCTGCCTCCTTTCACAAAAGCAGTGATCCAATTGAGTCACTGCTACGATTAATTCTTCTAAGTTTGCAGGAACCCCAATAAAAAGGAACCCCAATATGGGCAAGTTCGTCTTTAAGTTGGTCCGAAAGACCGATGGAAAACTGATCAATGAGAGCCACATCATTAAGTGCAGTGTCAGAGGCCGCCTCCCTGAACTCAGTAATGTAGTCCTCCACTGGTCTCTTTCCCTGTCGCAGGGAAGATCATAAGGTGCCACGGGCAATAGCAGAGGATCATTATAGAGGACATTCATAGCAGTGTATTGAGAGCTGGATGGGCACTGTGCAGGAGTTGACGTGCCCATGTTTGAGGAGGGCCCGTAAGTAATGAAATTGCAGTGCACACCATAATATAATCAGTGGCATAGGTGCGAGGTTTCAGGGAATATAACAATTCACAGGAAGTGATGAAAGCTTGGTATGTCTTGCGATCACCAGCAAATTATTCGGGTAAAGCAATTGCTGGTTCACTCGTCAGAAATTCATACCAAGGAGGGGGGCTGCAGAAGGAGCAGCAGTAGTGCATTGTTCCTGAATTTTCACTTGCTGTAACAGTGATTCATGACTGGTTTTTAAGTCCTAAAGAGTTTGCGTCATAACAGCCAACTGTTCGGAAAGGGATGCTACAGTGTCAGCTGCTCTTGCGGGTTCCATGAGAGGCTGAGTTATTATGTCAGGGAGCAGGGCTACCCTGTGTGCAGGAGGAGAAACCCTATGGCAAGAAGCACACAAATCCAAAGCAAGGTACAGGCAAGGAAGATCCAAAAAGGCATAGTCGGGATAATATAAATCGGTCCAGGCAGCAAGTACCATAAACGGGAGTCAGGCCAGGGGTCAAAACCAGGAAATCCAATATCAGAAGAAAGGGAATAGGAACAGAGAAAATAAAACTCTTAGCTATGCAGGTAAACTGGCAAAATAACTCAGCAACAAGCAAGGGCTCAGTCCGGAATTAAAACATAACAGGGCCCAGGAACGCCCCCGTATCCAAGACAATGACAGCATCAGATACCTAGTACCCAATGAGAAGGCAGAGAGAGGCATGTCACAAAAGATTACCCTAGCTGATGGAAAGCACCTGCATCGTCATCCACGCACATGTGCACCCACACACGTGCACACACACCCGCACACCAAGGCGCACCCATGCTCACATGAGCGCACACAAACAGGTGCAAACGTAACACTAGGCACAGTCACAGCTGAGGAGAAACTTGCAACGGGGCCCTCTGTCTTAGCCTCCGGCGAACAGGTAAGGAGGCATCCCTGGTACCCCTTGTCCTATGACACCCTGCTAGCTACTTATTTCTTAAGGAGCCTAAGCATCTTCTCATCAACTTTGCTAGCCTTCCTGATTGATTCATCACTGTCAGTGTAAGAGTCACTAGTGGACAGGCCCCAACCCATCAAGTTAAACCCCATGGGTGACTACCGGAATAAGTTGCTCCACAGGATTCAGTACAAGTGGTGCCACTGGATTGCCGAATGTTCTGTGGCTGTCAACAGATGGCTCAGCTGCAACCTAAGAAGCACCTTCCATCCTTCTACTCACCAAATGTCCCTGTGAAGAGGGAGTACCCAGGAAAGAGGAATGGGGTGTCCTAGATAATAAAACTCCAGCAGCACACCACATGTTGCATTCACATTCCTAGCACCCCCTTGCAATAAAGCACTCACAATTCTGCCTGCAACCACACTCATACTACTATCTGTCCTGGCCCAGGCCTGGGCTCATTCACCTGTATGCTCTCAGCCCTCAAATTATTCTCACTGTCCACAATATTACTCTGTAACAAACTTGCACAAAGCTCAGACCATTTGCTGCATGAAACGACTCCTTCTGGTCACCTCCTCTGCCCCAGGATGCCCCTCTCAACTGTGCCCCAGAGCAAAGAAGAGGACCACCTGCCCCCAACACTCTTATGCCACAACTGCCGGCCCCTAGTTGAGACACCTGCCCTGGAGGTGCATTGTGCCAGTGCAGGGAACTTTGGGAGAGAGAACTCAGAAGGGGCATGACCAATCAACATAGGGACCAAATGAGAGCAAGACTGCACCCAGAGAAAAAGCAGCAGAGACTCAACCAACAGCAGCAGTAATGGAGTGGATTAGCTCTACCGCCGGGGGAAATTAAAGAGTTCCTGCGATTGAACCAGTCGAAATCCTACAGACCCCACAGAAGCCTCACTAACTGACCCAAACCATGGAGCAACATGCCACCCGAACAGGCTTGGCAGGTAGCAGCACTAAGGCAGCAGAGGACACACCATTGGCTACAGCAGGTGCCAGCAGAGATGCAAGATGAGGGAATGCGGTAGATGTGAGAGGAGGGAGGGAGTGACGGAGGGAAGCATCTGGAACCTCATAAGAGCCCTGAGAAGGGACGCATCACCCCCAACAACCAGCAGACAGAAGGGATTTAGGAAGAGAGAGACCAGACAGAGGGATGGCATTAGAATAGCCAGGGGGGGAAGGGATAGCCTACTCTGATACACTAATTTTTCTCCCAATAGGACCACAACACTTCCCAGATGAGCCAGTAGATTAAAGAAAATGAAGAGGAGAAGAGATGACCGATTGCTGCATCCTAAAGAAAATGTTCAGAAACCACCACAGAAAAAACCCTTCCTTGAATCTTCAGGAATCAGAAAGAGGGTTATACCTCAGAGTGCTCCAAGCTCTCCCCTCTTCTAACAATATTGTTGCACAGTTACATTCCTCATGCTAAAGAAAAACCTTAACCCTTAAATCCACTTTAGGTTAAGGCACCTTACACTACATTTGAAGGAAATATTTAGTGTTTTTAGAATTTCTATAAAGAAAATATATACACTACATCAAAAAAGTTTAGATTTACAATTCCACAACAAAATAAATTACAATAAATTGTCTTATAACTGGGCAGTTAAGTAGAAACAGAAGTGTAGATTTATTGTTTTTAAAACTCAAGTCAGTAGAGCTATAAATCTGTTGTTGGGTTTCTCATGCAGCTGTAAGTGAAATTGCAACATGAACTCTTAAAAACAAACTGCAATGCCAAAAAAAAAGTATTTTCTACAAATCATATTGTTGAACTAGAAAGGAATGCTGCACAATACTCTTGTGTGGAGCCCTATTTATCACCCCTGCTTGCGTGCTAACAGCACTTGACTTCGGCTTTTTGTGAACATTGGATACCGCTCATAATACAAATTGAAAGTAAAACGTAATCGGTCACGCATTGACCTGGCATATGCAAAAAGCTGAATTTATAATATCTTGTTTGCGTTAACGTATTCTCCCATAGACTTCAAACCCAATTGCATTTTCTGAAGTGCTCTAACCCAACATGAAATATTAACTGTTTACATTTCATTGTTCTTCATATAGAAGAATATCTTCATAAATACATATTTATATATATACTGTATATATATATATATATATATATATATATATATATATACTGTATATATATATATATATATATATATATATATATATATATATAGATATATATAGATATATATGTATATAGCGATTTACCACCTGGGTGCAACTTCTCTCTGTATGTATTTAGTCTCCCTATGGGAAAAAGGGGCAACCAGATGTGGACTCCTTGCTCAGTGTGTTTAGAGGAATATGGCTACATCTCACTGACGAGGGCCAATGAAGGCCAAAACAATTGTCTGGGGTTGCTGTGTTCCCTGTTCAGAGAGGAATTGCCTGGTATTTCGGCGCTGGACTGACCGTAATAGGCGGGATCAGACTGATATACTACAGGAAAGTTCTACTCTGTGGAAAGCATTACTGGTCTAAAAAGCTGCACCCAGGTGGTAAATCACCATAGAACAAGCTAACAATGGTATTGATCCAGTTGTTTGTTCCTGTGAGTGCACTTCTCTCTGTATGTATTTAGTCTCCCTATGTGAAAAAGGGTCAACCAGACGTGGACTCCTTGCTCAGTATGGCTACACCTCATTGACGAGGCCCAATGAAGGCTGAAACGATCGTCCAGGGTTGCTGTGTTCCTTGTTCAGAGAGGAATCACCTGGTATTTCCGCGCTGGACTGACCGTAATAGGCGGGATCAGACTGATATACTACAGGAAAGTTCTACTCTGTGAAAAGCATTACTGGGCTAAAAAGCTGCACCCAGGTGGTAAATTGCCATAGAACAGGCTAACAATGGTATTGAGCCTGTTGTTCATTCCTGTGAGTGCACTTCTCTCTGTGTATTGCAGTATGCAGTGCTACCTTTTTTATTGGACTAACATAATATTTCAAAGACAAGCTTTCTAGAGTTTTCCTCTCTTCCTCAGATCTGAAGCAATACTGATCAATCTGATATAGATACACATCACATACAACAAATGGAAGGGAGGGAGGGGGGGTGAGAGGGATGTCATAAAAAGCAAAGGATGTGTCTGAAGGAGAAAATATCTGAGAATAGTCAGAGAGTAAATAAACAGAGGAAAGTAAATAGGCAAGATGAGAGGAAAAACAAAAGGAAAAAGAAACCAATATAGGACAATAAGATGAGAGATTATAGAAAGTTATGGTAGTGTGTGAGTCTACATTAAGTCCTTCATTTCTGGTGTTTAAATGTGTAATCATTTTCATCTCAAACATCTTTCGTTCATGAGAGTCTTTGAAATTCCCTTTAAGAACTTTAATCCTGAGGTTAAGGATGGAAGGACCAGTCTGGGTGAAGTGATGACCAACAGGGGTACAATATTCATTTTCCTTGTGGTTTTTGATCAAGTGTCTGTGTAGATTCCTTCTGAGATGCAGCTTTAGGCCAGTTTCTCCAATGTAGAAACCTCTGTGACACACTGTACACTGTATCATGTACACCACATTAGCAGATGAGCACGAATACGATCCTTTAATATTATGTGATGTGTAATTGTGTCTGGCTGTGTTGTTGTCACATATATGTTGACACAGTTTGATTTGTTGCATTGTGCAGTGCCATTCTGTGTAAGCTTCTGTTCTGTGGTTAGTTTGCTGTGGACCAATCCCTGTCTCAGATTAGGCGGTTGTGTGAATGCTAGTATGGGGGGTTCAGGAAATATTTTTTTGAGTGTGGGGTCCTCTCACTCTTTAATTGGGTAGCATGTATAATGTAACAGCCAGTAAGGGCCCTTCTGTTTTTTGACCATGTGAAATTGTTAACTCTAGCTGATACGGATTGAATTGGGTAACAACAAAATAAGGCCGCTACTTAAAGATTATTGAACCACATTTGTAACCATAATACCACTTAACAAAATTCATATGTGGAACCTAAAAGGGCGGTGCCAAAAAAATTATCTTACCCCCCCAAATGTAGTTTGACTGTATCACTTATAAGGGGACTCAATAGTACCGTACTTCCCAATATATAGTGGATGTGTTTTTACAGATTGATTCTCCTTATAGGAGTTAAAAAAAAATCTATAGTTATACCGAAATATATTTACAGAGTATATTAAAAAATACATTCATCTAAAAGGAAAAACCTAATTCATGTCTTATTCAACCTAAATAAAATATCCACCATTGAATCACATAATAAAAGTGATTACAATCAATGCTATATATATATATATATATATATATATATATATATATATATATATATATATATATATCACCCCCTCCTAAAAAGATACAGAACCCTATGCTACACAAAAAAAAAACTTAGTTATTAGAGCACTGCCTAACCCATAAAAACTTGAAGATCTAGATCTATATTGAGCCCATGGGGGAAATGACTCCCTAATATATATGGATCCATTTTGTCTCACATTTCCACAGATTTAGCAGCCTTTGTGTATTGTTCTTCATAAAAGGTATAGTTTCAATCACCATCACTTTCAGTGTGTCTGCTTTAATACTGTGGAATCTATGGAAGTGCTCAGATACACTGTGTTGCTTGAATACTTTTTGAATATTGGTAATATGTTCATAGACTCGTTTTTTTATTTTTATTTTGGTCCTATCGACATAAATTAAATTACAGCTACAGGTAAGCATGTATACTGTAAAAGTGGTATTGCAAGTAGAACGGATTTTAATCTCAAAATCTTGTGACCCATCCCATTTATGGACTTTGTCCTCAAATTTAATTTTTGGGCACAGACAACTGTTTAATCTTTTGTATTTAAACAGGCCGTTAGTCAAACTTAACCATCCAGACAGAGTACCACCCTGTTTAGCCCCCAAATTCTCTGGTACATCCCTAGACTTCAGTTTAAGGGTGCTAATATGTTTTTGAGTTTCTGATTCTTTCCTATTAGGCCAAGGTGAAGGGCGGAGCCCGAAACGCCCGTCGCCTGTCTGTTTGTGACGTCAGACGCCAGATTGAAGCCGATGCAAGCGGGTTGCTTTGAATCTCTGCAGGAGTATCCTGTCTCAAGTATTCCACTTTATTGGAGATTCTATCAGCTGGATTGCTGCCAAGTCATTTCACATCCGGACGGAGTGGGTGAGATCGCTCATAGAGCGCAACTTTAGGGGACTCCCTGTGTGTTACCAGCGGACTTCAGTCCTGGAGTGCTGGCGCTGTTTTAATTTTAATATATACATAGGAGAAAGTCTTTACCCCTACACCTTGAGTTTACCCGGATTGAGAAGTTAAATACTTAACAGGAACTGTCTAAGCTTTACATTGGCATTATCCTTGCATTCATTTGTTGCTTATTACTCTGTTATGGGCATGAATTACACTGCATAAAGTGCTGCATTTTTTCAAAACTGCCACTAACTGTGACACCCGCATGAACTGCTTCTTATCCCCACTTGCATCTCATCTTGCTTTAACACCTTGTTTTGCTCATAAGCACATATATTCATTATTATCTGGACTGGCTCTGAATTGATTCTAAAACTGGGGACGCCCAGTATGCTTTATTTTCTTTGTTTTATATGTATTTCGTTTTGAGTATGTCTCTTGATTTAGGATTTTATGTATATACTTTTCACATTTGCTTAATACACTAAACCTTTTTTGCTCTTGACAGCTTTGTGTCTTTTGTCTTTCTTTTCTTTTGTATTTAAGTGCGGAGAGATTAACTTATATTTATGATATTTTTTTTGTACTGTGGCTAGTGTGTACCTTTGTCTCGGGCACTTACATCATTTGTTTGGATTTATTTTTGTTGGTGCGGATCTCTTCTAAATATTTTATATATATATATATATATATATATATATATATATATAAGAATTCCAGATGAACTCTGCACTCACTCCATGCATACAACTGCCTGGGGTGCATCCAACGCCACAAAGTGCCAATCTAAAGTCCCGAAATAAAGAGCACTCACCAGGGCTTATTATCACAAAGCAACCAAAGCTTTTATTTCACAAAGTAACGTTTCGGGGATTTTAACCCCCTCCTCAGACAGTCTGAGGACGGGGTTAAAATCCCCGAAACGTTACTATGTGAAATAAAAGCTTTGGTTGCTTTGTGATAATAAGCCCTGGTGAGTGCTCTTTATTTCGGGACTATATATATATATCATAAAAGAGAACCACACTCACTGGATTTCAAACATAAATATCCATTTAATTAAGTGACATTTTGGGAACTTACGCCCCTTCCTCAGACCAACTTACATGTTCATAACAATCAAACATCCTCTCGTACAGTATATGATGTTTGCATGGTCACAGACTGGTGATTTAATGAATTGGGATTGTTTGTTTTAACAATGATACTATGAAGCACATATTTGTTTAGGTTGCTTATACTGTGGATATGGTCACTCTGTTGCAATGACAACTGTTTTGGTGTAATTGTTTACTGGGGGTGGGGCTTATGGGTTTTAAATGTTTGATTGCTATGAACATGTGAGCTGGTCTGAGTAAGGGAAGTAAGTCCCTGAAACATCAATTAGTTAAGTTGATATTTATGTTTGAAATCCAGTGAGTGTGGTCCTCTTTTTATGATTTATGTAAACCAATATACTGTATATAGATGATTATCTATAAGTATAGATATATACATATATATATTTATATAGGAATATCTATTTAAAAATACAAGTTCCCTTATGTGAAGAACATTGGAATGTGAACTATTTACAGTAAATACATAGTTGAACACTTTATTAAGTATGAATATTGCATAAATATGATTGTTATGATCTACATGTTTTCATCTACTTGAATGCACTTATATACATTTATATGCATTTTACTGTATATTTACTGTACACATTTCACATTCCAATGTTCTTCACTTTGAGGATAATGTTATTTTTATTCTTAAATACACATTTTTGTTTATATGTCTATATACCAATACCTGCATATCTATTCCTATATATATATATAGGTATAGATATGTATTTTACATTAACAGTATCAGATATAAATGGAAATATATATTTAAAAATAAAAAGTAAATTATTTTCTATGTGAAAAACAGGAATGGAATTTAGATCTTAAAGGGGTTAGGTTAGCTCACATGAAACGTTAGTATTCTTAAGGCGTGTTATTAAAATATTACATATAAAATATTTAAAAAAATAATTATTAACATTATTAAAAAGTATTAAAGATGTGCAGCCAATAAATTTTTGTTTCGGACAAAATTTTCATTCGGAATATTCAGCAATATTAATTTCCTTAAATATTCGATGGCTGCACTATTTGATATTTGTTTCGTTTAAAATTATACTGAATTTTAGTTAAACATTTACATTCATTTTCATAAAAATGAAACAAAAATCTAATTTTCAGCACAAACATGCATTTGTATGAAAACTAATGCACATCTCTAAAGATGTTTAAACATTCTTTAAAATATTTTAAATAATCCATAGAATTTATCTATATATTTTACAGTATGTTTTATAATTTTTAATAATGTTTATTATTTTTATTTTATTGTATATGTAATATTTCAATAATGCTTTTCATGTGCTCTAAACCACCCAGGTTAAGATCTAAATTGAGGAACACAATAAGAAAAATGCTTATTTTACATTCCTATGTTCTTCTCATAGAATAATGTACTTTTTATTATGAAATATATATTTCTATATATATCTGATACTGTTCATGTAAAATACATATCTATGCCTAAATACCTAAGAGAATAGATATGCAGGCATAGGTATATACACGTATATATAGAAATATGTATACACACATATATACATAAATCTATACAAACATATTTAGACATGTATAGACGTATATTTAAGTATCTCTATGTTAAAGCCCTTTGCATGTATATCTTACTTTGAGCCCTAAAAAAGTTTTAATTGCAATTTTTTTTAAATATTTTTTATCAATGTTGTACTTGTAAATGTATTGTTGATGTTTTTTGTTCAACTTTTTATTTGCACTTACCAGACACACGTTAAGTTAAATTGCCCTTAAGCAATTTTTTCAACTTGTAATATATGCACTACTTCCAAATTGCACAAACATCCATGAAAAAATGGATATCACTAGCGCGCAACTATTATCGCTACCCTTGTAATCTAGCATGATATGTTTGTAAACCTAACTAATAATCGGCTAGATAACGAGTTTTGCAGTACAGCTATACCACCAAAAAATTGTCCATTGCGGGTGGAATGGCCAGGAATGCCGATATTACGAGTTGCGGCGATATACCTATACCGCAAGCATTTTAGACTGTAATGCAAGTCCATTCTGCACTCTAAAAAATGATTTTCATAGCGTCTGTATTACAGGTTGTGCAGTCCGGCTAAAATGCTTGTGCTACAGCCCCTGACATAACCAACACTAAAATAAAAAGTATTAACCCCTAATCCCCCACTCCCCGACATCGCCAACACTAATAAAAGTTATCAACCCCTATTCAGCTGCCCTTACGGAATAGGGGTGTTTAGACTAGGGGTTTATGTTAGGGTGTTAGGTTTAAACATAACTTTCTTTCCCTTATAGACATCAATGGAGTTGCTGGAGAAAACAAAAAATTGCAACCGCACTACACAAGTAAATAGGGACTGCTAATTTGTACCCACAATCAGTTTCAAAGTGGATACCAGCTGGAGTGCTTATGCAAGAATCAATGATTCAAAAAGGATTAGAGTCAGAAATATAGATTTATGGCTCAAAAAAAGGGATGCATTTGTTTAGCACTTCCTGTCCCCTGTATATGGTATGGAACCAAGAATAGGAAAGAAATGGGGGTGGGACAGCGTGTACCTAGGATTAAAATCTAACTTTTATTTCAACACTTAAAAAAAGAAATGTCACATACAATTTAAAAACACAAATTCGCATAGAACTTATAGGAATTGGGACTGGACTGTAAAAGTGATTAGACACTTCTGGGAGAGTCCACAATTGAAAAAGTATCAATGTTTTGATGCTACAATACCTGAATATGGTGGTCTAAGGATATTACATGTGTATATATTCTCTTGTCTCTCTAGCAAATATGTTGCTGTATCAAACTATACATACATGTGATGTTGCTGTCAATATTTTATCTCTTAAACGAGATTCAATACCGCACAATTCCCCTGTTAGGTATAAGTACCAAGTAGAGGTAGTATTCGATTATATTGAATTGAATTGACAAGAGAATAAACGTCTATTGTTACTCTGTAAATTTGTGATTGATTATGGTATGGTATACAGATATACTGACGGTTCTTCTATATATTTTGGGGTTCAGATATCAGGAAATAATAATGACTAAGATAAGCTGCAGGAATATCGGCCTGTAGATTTTATTCCCTTATTTTTTGCATTGAGTACTGTACATTATCAATTTTACAGTGATGCTGACTTGACAACTGTTATTGTCTTACTTAAAAATGTGAAACAATATATGTCTTCCTTGTAAGAGAGCTTTATTAAATATCTTCTGTGTTTAATCCCAACAATTCAAAGCGATTGTTGAGAGTTTTGTGCACTTGATGCTTATGTAGGTGTTTTTTTACTCTAAATGCTTAAAATAATAATGAGAGCGGTACCCTTATTTCTGGGGCACTGCAACTATTGCAACTGCTTTTATTTTCTTTCTCTGAATATTTTTAAGTAAGTACCCCTGAAGAAACAGATCAAAATATACAGAGTAATGATTGATGTGATTCACTGTGTTCAAGTTTTACGCTGTTATGTATAAAGATTATACTTACTATACTTACTATACTTACTAAAATTAATGCATGAAGCAAGATTGGGAACTAACTTAGAATAATTTGGGGGAGTCCGAAGTGAATGCTTTTACATTAGCAATACAACAATATGGTGTGAATGTAAGGACAGCAATACAACAATATGGTGTGAATGTAAGGACAGAGGCTCTGAACTTAACAAAGTAATCGCTGCAATAGAAGTATCACTATTACTTGATTAAATTTCACTGTAGTATATTTGATACAAGCCAGCATTACAAAGGATACAAGACTGCTACGCTAGAATATATCAGTTCTTAAGTAGTACCGTTCAAGAACACAAGCTAACTTTAATTCAGCTCAGACGTTACATTTAACAAACCGAGACCTAGACTTATATGGTCTCC
This sequence comes from Bombina bombina, assembly GCF_027579735.1. NCBI lineage: Eukaryota > Metazoa > Chordata > Amphibia > Anura > Bombinatoridae > Bombina > Bombina bombina. Next base: position 160,056,706 of record NC_069504.1, on the reverse strand, counting down.
ACAGTATTAAAGCTACTAATAGTTCTAGAACAACACGAGCGAGATTATTCAAGTAAACTGTTTAGATCAAGGTATATAAGACCGTTACGTTATAACATAGCCAGCAGTATTATTCAAGAATAGAAGTGAACTTCAACAGCTTACAGATGACATAGTGAATAAATACTTTACTGAAAGCTAATATATATCGCCGAATGTATTAAATCCACATACAAACAATAGTAATTGAAGAAACAATATAGAAGGTTAAGTGTATTGAAAAAAAATCAAGAAATATATTGACATATATCACAAATTGAGTCACACAAAATGTACCTAATTTAAAGTCAATATACTTATTAAAGGGGAAAGCAATAACCACCCTAATATCAATTTGATTTTACAAAAAACGGAACCAATATCCAACTTGATTGCAGACTGCAATCCTAGCATTCAGCAAATATCCATACTGAACAAAAAAGATACGCTCAAAAAGCAGCAGAATAATAACTAAGTTACATTGCCATATTGAGACCACTTTTATATCTATCAACCAATATAATCTCCAACTATCTCTATCAAGTGTCTGTATCAATGATTTAAACAACAAACTTTGTTTGTTACATAGTAGTATTTCAACCAAAGATCTTACATCATTGATTCAATTGAAATTGTTTATGGATTAATACCAAGTGTGACAGAGAATACAGATAATATTTATACATAACAGAGTAAAACTTGAACACAGTGAATCACATCAATCATTACTCTGTATATTTTGATCTGTTTCTTCAGGGGTACTTACTTAAAAATATTCAGAGAAAGGAAATAAAAGCAGTTGCAATAGGTGCAGTGCCCCAGAAATAAGGGTACCGCTCTCATTATTATTTTAAGCATTTAGAGTAAAAAAACACCTACATAAGCATCAAGTGCACAAAACTCTCAACAATCGCTTTGAATTGTTGGGATTAAACACAGAAGATATTTAATAAAGCTCTCTTACAAGGAAGACATATATTGTTTCACATTTTTAAGTAAGGCAATAACAGTTGTCAAGTCAGCATCACTGTAAAATTGATAATGTACAGTACTCAATGCAAACAATAAGGGAATAATATCTACAGGCCGATATTCCTGCAGCTTATCTTAGTCATTATTATTTCCTGATATCTGAACCCCAAGATATATAGAAGAACCATCAGTATATCTGTATACCATACCATAATCAATCACAAATTTACAGAGTAACAATAGACGTTTATTCTCTTGTCAATTCAATTCAATATAATCGAATACTACCTCTACTTGGTACTTATACCTAACAGGGGAATTGTGCGGTATTGAATCTCGTTTAAGAGATAAAATATTGACAGCAACATCACATGTATGTATAGTTTGATACAGCAACATATTTGCTAGAGAGACAAGAGAATATATACACATGTAATATCCTTAGACCACCATATTCAGGTATTGTAGCATCAAAACATTGATACTTTTTCAATTGTGGACTCTCCCAGAAGTGTCTAATCACTTTTACAGTCCAGTCCCAATTCCTATAAGATCTATGCGAATTTGTGCTTTTAAATTGTATGTGACATTTCTTTTTTTAAGTGTTAAAATAAAAGTTAGATTTTAATCCTAGGTACACGCTGTCCCACCCCCATTTCTTTCCTATTCTTGGTTCCATACCATATACAGGGGACAGGAAGTGCTAAACAAATGCATCCCTTTTTTTGAGCTATAAATCTATATTTCTGACTCTAATCCTTTTTGAATCAATGGAGTTGCGTTACGGTGATCTCCATTCCACGATCGCAGGTGTTAGTTTTTTTTCTTACACTTTCTCCCCATTGACATCTATGGGGGAAAGCATGCACGAGCACGTAAACTCAGCCCTTGGCTTTTGTGCGTTATGGAGCTTAATGCACCATAACACACAGCACAAGGAGGCTTTTCAGTAACTCGTAATGGTAGCGCTATGGAGAGTGCAATAGCGCTAAATTTTTGGCATTATTTTCGCACCCTGTTTAGCGCAAAACTCGTAATCTTGGTGAATGTTAGAAATAACAAATTTGACAGTGCTGTTTTCATTTAAGACGAATGAGAAAGCCTTTTGTGTTTTTCACTCTTTGGCATTAATTTATGGAACCTTTAAAGGGACAGTAAAGGTTCAGAATAATGTTATATAATTCTGTACACAGTGCAGAATTATATAACATTATTTAAGCCATAACTTAAAAAATGTAAAAGTATTTTCAGAATTTTCAGTGAACGTTGGACTCCGCTCCAGGATCTACGGAGCGGGTCTTGAATATCCAAAGCGCTTCACAGGCTTGCTGGTTAGTCACAGCACACCCGGTTGCGCTATTGGAATAAATGTAGCTCGCTCCCGCTACTAGACCAGAGCGACCGGGTGTGCTGTGACTAACCACAAGCCCGTGAAGTGCTTTGGATATTCAAGACCCGCTCAGTAGATCCTGGAGCGGAGTTCAACGTTCACTGAAAATTCTGAAAATACTTTTACTTTTTTGAAGTTACCGCCTAAATAATGTTATATAATTCTGCACTGAAAACCCCCATAAATATCAAAAAGAGTTAGTTATTCAAAGGGGTAAATATACATTATTATTATTATTCTTTATTTATAAAGCGCCGACAGATTCCACAGCGCTGCCCATGGGTACAAGGATAACAGTACAGTGGAGAAACAATACGATAAGACAAAAATTTTTACAGACAAATACAGGGGGAATTGAGGGCCTTATTTCAGTGGGAACTTACAATCTAGATGGGTAGGAGGATGGGAAACAGGAGGTGGGGACTGCAGAGGTGAGAATGATATTAGTGAGGAGATAGATTGGAACTGTTAGTTAAGTGAAGTTAGTTTGTTGATAAGTTGGGTGATAAGCTTCCCTTGACAGAAAGGTCTTTAGGGAACGTTTAAAGGAGGAGAGGTTAGGGGCAAGTCTGACATCTTGAGGAAGTGCGTTCCAGAGGGTTGGTGCCGCAGGAGAGAAGTCCTGTAGTCTAGAATGAGAGGAGGGTATGGTAGAGGATGCAAGAAGCAGGTCGTTGTTGGATCTTAGGGGACGGGCAGGAGTATATTTGTTGATGAGTGAGGACAGGTAGGGTGGGGCAGCATTGGTGAGGGCTTTGTAGGTCAGGGTGAGAATTTTGAATTTAACTCTGTTGTGAATGGGGAGCCAGTGAAGGGACTCACAGTGAGGTGCAGCAGAAACAGAGCGTCGATACATTTAGGATGGATTGGAGGGGAGAGAGGCGGGAGAGAGGGAGGCCAGTTAGTAAGTTGTTACAGTAGTCAAATCGGGAAATTACCAGGGAGTGGATGAGCTGTTTGGTAGTTTAAGCACTCAGAAATGGACGAATTTTGGATATATTGCGTAGGTGGTCGCAGCAGGATGAAGAGAGCAGTTGGATGTGGGGAATGAAGGACAGATTTGAGTCAAGCGTGACTCCAAGGCAGCGGACCTGGTGGTGATGGGGAGATAGTGGTGCCGCCAACAGTGATGGAAAAATTAGAGACTGGAGTGGAGATAGAGGGGGGAATTAGAAGTAGTTCAGTCTTGGACATATTTATTTTTAGGTGGTGAGAGGCCATCCAGTAGGAAATGCCAGATAAGCAGTCACTGATGTAAGAGTTGACAGAAGGAGAGAGTGCAGGGGTGGAAAGGTAGATCTGGGTATCATCAGCATAGAGGTGATAGCTGAAGCCATAGCTGTCGAAAAGTTTACCCAGTGAAGAAGTGTAAATAGAGAAGAGTAGAGGACCCAGGACAGAGCCTTGAGGTACTCCAACAGACAGGGGCAATAGAGAGGAGGAGTCACCAGCAAAAGAGACAGAGAAGGATCTGTTAGAGAGATAAGAATGAATCCAGGAGAGGGCAGTGTCACAGAGACCAAGAGAACTGAGAGACCGTAGGAGAAGGGGATGGTCAACAGTGTCAAAGCAGCAGATAGGTCAAGTAAGATGAGTATAGAGTAGTAGCCTTTGTTTTTAGCAGAAAGGAGATCGTTAGTAACCTTGGTGTGGGCAGTCTCAGTTGAGTGTTGGGGACGGAAGCCAGATTGCAGGGGGTCAAGCAATGAGTTGGAGGACAGGAAGTGGGTTAGGCGATTGAAAACTAGTTTTTCAAGGAGTTTTGAAGCTAGTGGAAGCAGTGATATGGGGCGGTAGTTTGCAGGGGAGTTAGGGTCGAGGGAGGGTTTTTTGAGGATGGGGGTGACCTTTGCATGTTTGAAGAAGGCAAGGAATGAGACGGAAGAAAGGGATAGGTTAAATATGTGAGTAAGAGCCGGAGTGAGGGTGTTAGACAAACGAGGAATTAGATGTGAAGGAATAGGTTCAAGTGGGAAGGTAGTGAGGTGTTAGGAAGACAAAAGGGAAGCCACTTCACTCTCAGTGGTTGGGAGGAGGGTGCAGAGAGTGGCAGAGGGGGTGACTGGGAGCGGAGCTAGGAGATTGCAGGTTTGTGTTGGGATGTTTCCTCGGATTGCAAGTGTTTTATTGAGAAAATAGTCAGCAAGGTCTTGAGCACTGAATGCAGATGAGGGGGTGATGCAGGTGGGTGGAGGAGAGAGTTGAAAATGGAGAAGAGTCTTTTAAGGTTTGAGGAGTGAGTGGATATAAGAGAAGAGAAATAGGTTTGCTTAGCTAAGCAAAGGGCAGAGGTGTAAGAGTAGAGAATGAACTTATAGTGCATGAAATCAGGTTCAGAGCGGGATTTCCTCCAGACAAGTTCAGCAGTACAGGAGCATTTTTGTAGGTGACGTTGTTGGGAGTGCCAGGGTTGGAGCTGATGACGTGGGGCTTTGCGAGGTTGGGGTGGAGTGAGAGTGTCAAGTGCAGCGGAGTGAGTATTGTTATAGTGGGGGAGGCATAGTTGAATAAGATTGGAGAGTTGGGGAACGTCCACAGTGTGCAGATTTCTACAGGGCGGGGGCGAGAGGGGGAAGTAGGTTTAGTATCAATATTAGGATTAAAGGTGAGCAGATGGTGATCTGAGATGGGAAATGGGTGACATGCAACATCAGAGAGAGAGAAGAGATAGGAGAATACCAGATCAATCGAGTGTCCATCGAGGTGAGTAGGGAATAGGGTGGATTGTGAGAGGTCGAAGGAGTTAGTGAGTCAGAGAAGTTTAGAGGCATCAGGGGCAGATGGGTTGTCCATGGGGATGTTGAAGTCCCCTAGGATTAGAGCAGGTGTATTTGTGGAGAGAAAATAAGGAAGCCAGGCAGCAAAGTTGTCAAGGAATTGGGACGTCCAGGGGGGTGATAGATAACTGCCACTCTGAGAGAGGGGAGAACAGGCGAATGCAGTGGACTTCAAAGGAAGAAAATGAGAGAGAGATGGAAATAGGGATTGGTACTGGTAGGAGCAGGAGGGGGAGAGTAAGATGCCAACACCGCCACCGTGTCTCTCACCTGGCCTAGGTGTGTGGCTAAAGTGAAGACCACCATGTGTGAGAGCAACAATGGAAGCAGTGTCAGAGGAAGATAGCCAGGTTTTAGTAATAGCTAAAAGGTTGAAAGCGTTGAAAACAAACAGGTCATGAACAGTTGTAAGCTTGTTACAGACAGAGTGAGCATTCCAGAGGGCACAAGAAAAGGGAGGGGTTAGGCGTTGTTTGTTAATGGAGATGAGATTGTTAGTATTGCGTGACCTAGAATTTTTGCAGTGGGAGATGGAGCGAGAGTGTAAAAGTGTGGCGATTGCTGCAGGACCAGGGTTAGGAGAGACATCACCAGCAGCAAGCAGTAGTAGCAGTGAGAGTGACAGAAGGTGAGAGTGAGATTTGTAGGAGCGGGAATGATTAGACACGGTTGAGTTAGAGGGGGAAGTGTTTCTAAGGAAACAAAGTAGTTC